>NC_060128.1:5022176-5187160 GCF_021461395.2 Schistocerca americana
CTGTGTTTCATCGTCAATCAGAAGGTCCAAGGGATACAGTGAACCAGAAATGAAAACTCAGAATCTAAAACTGGACTCACAGGAGATGTTCAAATCACAGAAAGTGAGAGTGTCAGTCCTCTTGTACATAAGCCGCCATTGTGATTTTTGTATTAAATTCGGATGCAATTTCTGTGTTTTATCGTCAATAAGATGGTCCAAGGGGATACAGTAAACCTGAAGTGAAGCATCGAAATCTAAACTGGGACTCACAGGAGAGGTGCAAATCATAGAAAGTTAGAGTGTCAGTCCTCTTGTACTTAAGTCGGCATTGTGCCTTTTGTATTACATACGGATGCAATTTCTGTGTTTCATCGTCAATAAGAAGGCGCAAGGTATACAGTAAACCTGAAGTGAAGCATCGGAATCTTAAACTGGACTCACAGGAGAGGTTCAAATCATAGGAAGTGAGAGTGTCAGTCCTCTTGTACTTAAGTCGGCATTGTGCCATTTGTATTAAATTCGGATGCAATATCTGTGTTTCATCGTCAATAAGAAGGTCCAAGGGATACAGTAAACCTGAAGAGAAGTATCGGAATTTCAAACTGGACTCACAGGAGAGGTTCAAATCATAGAAAGTTCGAGTGACAGTCCTCTTTTACTTATGTCAGCATTGTGGCTTTTTAATTTAATTCCGATGCTATTTCTGTGTTTCATTGTCAATAAGAAGGTCCAAGGGATACAGTAAACCTGAAGTGAAGCATAGGAACCTAAAAGTGGACTCACAGGAGGGGTTCTAATCATAGAAAGTTAGAATGTCATTCCTCTTGTACTTAAGTTGGCATTGTGCCTTTTGTATTACATTCGGATGCAATTTCTGTGTTTCATCGTCAATAAGAAGGTGCAAGGTATACAGTAAACCTGAAGTGAAGCATCGGAATCTAAAACTGGACTCACAGGAGAGGTTCAAATCATAGAAAGTGAGAGTGTCAGTCCTCTTGTACTTAAGTCGCCATTGTGCCTTTTGTATTAAATTCGGATGCAATTTCTGTGTTTCATCGTCAATAAGAAGGTCCAAGGGATACAGTAAACCTGAAGTGAAACATCGGAATCCAAAACTGGACTGACAGGAGAGGTTTAAATCATAGAAAGTTAGAGTGTCAGTCCTCTTGTATTTAAGTCCGGCATTGTGCCTTTTGTATTAAATTCGGATGCAAACTCTGTGTTTCATCGTCAATAAGAAGGTGCTATTTATACAGTAAACCTTAAATAAATCATCGGAATCTAAAACTGGACTCACAGGAGAGTTCAAATCAAAGAAAGTTAGAGTGTCAGTCCTCTTGTACTTATGTCGGCATTGTGCCTTTTGTATTAATTTCGGATGCAAACTCTGTGGTTTCATCGTCAATAAGGAGGTCCAAGGGATTCAGTAAACCTGAAGTGAAGCATCGGAATCTTAAACTGGACTCACAGGAGGAGGTTCAAATCATAGAAAGTGAGAGTGTCAGTCCTCTTGTACTTAAGTCGGCATTGTGCCATTTGTATTAAATTCGGATGCAATATCTGTGTTTCATCGTCAATAAGAAGGTCCAAGGGATACAGTAAACCTGAAGAGAAGTATCGGAATTTAAAACTGGACTCACAGGAGAGGTTTCAAATCATAGAAAGTTCGAGTGTCAGTCCTCTTTTACTTAAGTCAGCATTGTGGCTTTTTAATTTAATTCCGATGCTATTCTTTGTTTCATTGTCAATAAGAAGGTCCAAGGGATAAAGTTAAACCTGAAGTGAAGCATAGGAATCTAAAAGTGGACTCACAGGAGGGGGTTCTAATCATAGAAAGTTAGAATGTCATTCCTCTTGTACTTAAGTTGGCATTGTGCCTTTTGTATTACATTCGGATGCAATTTCTGTGTTTCATCGTCAATAAGAAGGTGCAAGGTATACAGTAAACCTGAAGTGAAGCATCGGAATCTAAAACTGGACTCACAGGAGATGTTCAAATCATAGAAAGTGAGAGTGTCAGTCCTCTTGTACTTAAGTCGCCATTGTGCCTTTTGTATTAAATTCGGATGCAATTTCTGTGTTTCATCGTCAATAAGAAGGTGCAAGGTATACAGCAAACCTGAAGTAAAGCATCGGAATCTAAAACTGGACTCACAGGAGAGGTTCAAATCATAGAAAGTTAGAGTGTCAGTCCTCTTGTACTTAAGTCGGCATTGCGCCTTTTGAATTTAATTCCGATGCAATTTCTGTGTTTCATCGTCAATAAGAATGTCCAAGGGATACAGTAAACCTGAAGTTAAGCATCGGAATCTAAAACTGGACTCACAGGAGATGTTCAAATCATAGAAAGTGAGAGTGTCAGTCCTCTCGTACTTAAGTCGCCATTGTGATTTTTGTATTAAATTCGGATGCAATTTCTGTGTTTCATCGTCAATTAGAAGGTCCAAGGGATACAGTAAACCTGAAGTGAAGCATCGGAATCTAAAACTTTATTCACAGGAGAGGTTCAAATCATAGAAAGTGAGAGTGGCAGTCCTCTTGTACTTAAGACGGCATTGTGCCTTTTGAATTTAATTCCGATGCATTTTCTGAGTTTCATCGTCAATAAGAAGGTGCAAGGTATACAGTAGATATGAAGTGAAGCATCGGAATCTAAATCTGACCCACAGGAGAGGTTCGAATCATAGAAAGTGAGAGTGTCAGTCCTCTTGTACTTAAGTCGGCATTGTGAAATTTGTATTAAATTCGTATGCAATTTCTGTGTTTCGTCGTCAATAAGAAGGGCCTAGGGATACAGTAAACCTGAAGTGAAGCATCGGAATCTAAAACTGGACTCACAGGAGAGGTTCAAATCATAGAAAGTGAGAGTGTCAGTCCTCATTTACTGAAGTCGGCATTGTGCGTTTTCATCATCAATAAGAAGGTCCAAGGGATACAGTAAACCTGAAGTGAAGCACTGGTATCTGGAACTGGACTCACAGGAGATGTTCAAATCATAGAAAGTGAGAGTGTCAGTCCTCTTGTACTTAAGCCGCCATTGTGATTTTTGTATTAAATTCGGATGTAATTTCTGTGTTTCATCGTCAATAAGAAGGTCCAAGGGATACAGTAAACCTGAAGTGAAGCATCGGAATCTGAACTGGACTCACAGGAGAGGTGCAAATCGTAGAAAGTTAGAGTGTCAGTCCTCTTGTACTTAAGTCGGCATTGTGCCCTTTGTATTAAATTCGAATGCAAACTTTGTGTTTCATCGTCAATAAGAAGGTCCAAGGGATACAGTAAACCTTAAGTGAAGCATCAGAATTTAAAACTGGACTCTTAGGAGAGGTTCAAATCATAGAAAGTTAGTATGTCAGTCCTCTTGTACTTAAGTCAGCATTGTGCCTTTTGAATTTAATTCCGATGCTTTTTCTGTGTTTCATTGTCAATAAGAAGGTCCAAGGGATACAGTAAACCTGAAGTAAAGCATCGGAATCTAAAACAGGACTCACAGGAGAGGTTCAAATCATAGAAAGTTAGAATGTCAGTCCTCTTGTACTTAAGTCGGCATTGTGCCTTTTGCATTAAATTCGGATGCAATTTCTGTGTTTCGTCGTCAATAAGATGGTGCAAGGTATACAGCAAACCTGAAGTGAAGCATCGGAATCTAAAACTGGACTCACAGGAGAGGTTCAAATCATAGAAAGTGAGAGTGTCAGTCCTCTTTTACTTAAGTCGGCATTGTGCGTTTTGAATTTGATTCCGTTGCAACTTCTGTGTTTCATCGTCAATCAGAAGGTCCAAGGGATACAGTGAACCAGAAATGAAAACTCAGAATCTAAAACTGGACTCACAGGAGATGTTCAAATCACAGAAAGTGAGAGTGTCAGTCCTCTTGTACATAAGCCGCCATTGTGATTTTTGTATTAAATTCGGATGCAATTTCTGTGTTTTATCGTCAATAAGATGGTCCAAGGGATACAGTAAACCTGAAGTGAAGCATCGGAATCTAAACTGGACTCACAGGAGAGGTGCAAATCATAGAAAGTTAGAGTGTCAGTCCTCTTGTACTTAAGTCGGCATTGTGCCTTTTGTATTACATACGGATGCAATTTCTGTGTTTCATCGTCAATAAGAAGGCGCAAGGTATACAGTAAACCTGAAGTGAAGCATCGGAATCTTAAACTGGACTCACAGGAGAGGTTCAAATCATAGAAAGTGAGAGTGTCAGTCCTCTTGTACTTAAGTCGGCATTGTGCCATTTGTATTAAATTCGGATGCAATATCTGTGTTTCATCGTCAATAAGAAGGTCCAAGGGATACAGTAAACCTGAAGAGAAGTATCGGAATTTCAAACTGGACTCACAGGAGAGGTTCAAATCATAGAAAGTTCGAGTGACAGTCCTCTTTTACTTATGTCAGCATTGTGGCTTTTTAATTTAATTCCGATGCTATTTCTGTGTTTCATTGTCAATAAGAAGGTCCAAGGGATACAGTAAACCTGAAGTGAAGCATAGGAACCTAAAAGTGGACTCACAGGAGGGGTTCTAATCATAGAAAGTTAGAATGTCATTCCTCTTGTACTTAAGTTGGCATTGTGCCTTTTGTATTACATTCGGATGCAATTTCTGTGTTTCATCGTCAATAAGAAGGTGCAAGGTATACAGTAAACCTGAAGTGAAGCATCGGAATCTAAAACTGGACTCACAGGAGAGGTTCAAATCATAGAAAGTGAGAGTGTCAGTCCTCTTGTACTTAAGTCGCCATTGTGCCTTTTGTATTAAATTCGGATGCAATTTCTGTGTTTCATCGTCAATAAGAAGGTCCAAGGGATACAGTAAACCTGAAGTGAAACATCGGAATCCAAAACTGGACTGACAGGAGAGGTTTAAATCATAGAAAGTTAGAGTGTCAGTCCTCTTGTATTTAAGTCGGCATTGTGCCTTTTGTATTAAATTCGGATGCAAACTCTGTGTTTCATCGTCAATAAGAAGGTGCTATTTATACAGTAAACCTTAAATAAATCATCGGAATCTAAAACTGGACTCACAGGAGAGGTTCAAATCAAAGAAAGTTAGAGTGTCAGTCCTCTTGTACATATGTCGGCATTGTGCCTTTTGTATTAATTTCGGATGCAAACTCTGTGTTTCATCGTCAATAAGGAGGTCCAAGGGATTCAGTAAACCTGAAGTGAAGCATCGGAATCTTAAACTGGACTCACAGGAGAGGTTCAAATCATAGAAAGTCAGAGTGTCAGTCCTCTTGTACTTAAGTCGGCATTGTGCCATTTGTATTAAATTCGGATGCAATATCTGTGTTTCATCGTCAATAAGAAGGTCCAAGGGATACAGTAAACCTGAAGAGAAGTATCGGAATTTAAAACTGGACTCACAGGAGAGGTTCAAATCATAGAAAGTTCGAGTGTCAGTCCTCTTTTACTTAAGTCAGCATTGTGGCTTTTTAATTTAATTCCGATGCTATTTCTTTGTTTCATTGTCAATAAGAAGGTCCAAGGGATAAAGTAAACCTGAAGTGAAGCATAGGAATCTAAAAGTGGACTCACAGGAGGGGTTCTAATCATAGAAAGTTAGAATGTCATTCCTCTTGTACTTAAGTTGGCATTGTGCCTTTTGTATTACATTCGGATGCAATTTCTGTGTTTCATCGTCAATAAGAAGGTGCAAGGTATACAGTAAACCTGAAGTGAAGCATCGGAATCTAAAACTGGAATCACAGGAGATGTTCAAATCATAGAAAGTGAGAGTGTCAGTCCTCTTGTACTTAAGTCGCCATTGTGCCTTTTGTATTAAATTCGGATGCAATTTCTGTGTTTCATCGTCAATAAGAAGGTGCAAGGTATACAGCAAACCTGAAGTAAAGCATCGGAATCTAAAACTGGACTCACAGGAGAGGTTCAAATCATAGAAAGTTAGAGTGTCAGTCCTCTTGTACTTAAGTCGGCATTGCGCCTTTTGAATTTAATTCCGATGCAATTTCTGTGTTTCATCGTCAATAAGAATGTCCAAGAGATACAGTAAACCTGAAGTTAAGCATCGGAATCTAAAACTGGACTCACAGGAGATGTTCAAATCATAGAAAGTGAGAGTGTCAGTCCTCTCGTACTTAAGTCGCCATTGTGATTTTTGTATTAAATTCGGATGCAATTTCTGTGTTTCATCGTCAATTAGAAGGTCCAAGGGATACAGTAAACCTGAAGTGAAGCATCGGAATCTAAAACTTTATTCACAGGAGAGGTTCAAATCATAGAAAGTGAGAGTGGCAGTCCTCTTGTACTTAAGACGGCATTGTGCCTTTTGAATTTAATTCCGATGCATTTTCTGAGTTTCATCGTCAATAAGAAGGTGCAAGGTATACAGTAGATATGAAGTGAAGCATCGGAATCTAAATCTGACCCACAGGAGAGGTTCGAATCATAGAAAGTGAGAGTGTCAGTCCTCTTGTACTTAAGTCGGCATTGTGAAATTTGTATTAAATTCGTATGCAATTTCTGTGTTTCGTCGTCAATAAGAAGGGCCTAGGGATACAGTAAACCTGAAGTGAAGCATCGGAATCTAAAACTGGACTCACAGGAGAGGTTCAAATCATAGAAAGTGAGAGTGTCAGTCCTCATTTACTGAAGTCGGCATTGTGCGTTTTCATCATCAATAAGAAGGTCCAAGGGATACAGTAAACCTGAAGTGAAGCACTGGTATCTGGAACTGGACTCACAGGAGATGTTCAAATCATAGAAAGTGAGAGTGTCAGTCCTCTTGTACTTAAGCCGCCATTGTGATTTTTGTATTAAATTCGGATGTAATTTCTGTGTTTCATCGTCAATAAGAAGGTCCAAGGGATACAGTAAACCTGAAGTGAAGCATCGGAATCTGAACTGGACTCACAGGAGAGGTGCAAATCGTAGAAAGTTAGAGTGTCAGTCCTCTTGTACTTAAGTCGGCATTGTGCCCTTTGTATTAAATTCGAATGCAAACTTTGTGTTTCATCGTCAATAAGAAGGTCCAAGGGATACAGTAAACCTTAAGTGAAGCATCAGAATTTAAAACTGGACTCTTAGGAGAGGTTCAAATCATAGAAAGTTAGTATGTCAGTCCTCTTGTACTTAAGTCAGCATTGTGCCTTTTGAATTTAATTCCGATGCTTTTTCTGTGTTTCATTGTCAATAAGAAGGTCCAAGGGATACAGTAAACCTGAAGTAAAGCATCGGAATCTAAAACAGGACTCACAGGAGAGGTTCAAATCATAGAAAGTTAGAATGTCAGTCCTCTTGTACTTAAGTCGGCATTGTGCCTTTTGCATTAAATTCGGATGCAATTTCTGTGTTTCGTCGTCAATAAGATGGTGCAAGGTATACAGCAAACCTGAAGTGAAGCATCGGAATCTAAAACTGGACTCACAGGAGAGGTTCAAATCATAGAAAGTGAGAGTGTCAGTCCTCTTTTACTTAAGTCGGCATTGTGCGTTTTGAATTTGATTCCGTTGCAACTTCTGTGTTTCATCGTCAATCAGAAGGTCCAAGGGATACAGTGAACCAGAAATGAAAACTCAGAATCTAAAACTGGACTCACAGGAGATGTTCAAATCACAGAAGGTGAGAGTGTCAGTCCTCTTGTACATAAGCCGCCATTGTGATTTTTGTATTAAATTCGGATGCAATTTCTGTGTTTTATCGTCAATAAGATGGTCCAAGGGATACAGTAAACCTGAAGTGAAGCATCGGAATCTAAACTGGACTCACAGGAGAGGTGCAAATCATAGAAAGTTAGAGTGTCAGTCCTCTTGTACTTAAGTCGGCATTGTGCCTTTTGTATTACATACGGATGCAATTTCTGTGTTTCATCGTCAATAAGAAGGCGCAAGGTATACAGTAAACCTGAAGTGAAGCATCGGAATCTTAAACTGGACTCACAGGAGAGGTTCAAATCATAGAAAGTGAGAGTGTCAGTCCTCTTGTACTTAAGTCGGCATTGTGCCATTTGTATTAAATTCGGATGCAATATCTGTGTTTCATCGTCAATAAGAAGGTCCAAGGGATACAGTAAACCTGAAGAGAAGTATCGGAATTTCAAACTGGACTCACAGGAGAGGTTCAAATCATAGAAAGTTCGAGTGACAGTCCTCTTTTACTTATGTCAGCATTGTGGCTTTTTAATTTAATTCCGATGCTATTTCTGTGTTTCATTGTCAATAAGAAGGTCCAAGGGATACAGTAAACCTGAAGTGAAGCATAGGAACCTAAAAGTGGACTCACAGGAGGGGTTCTAATCATAGAAAGTTAGAATGTCATTCCTCTTGTACTTAAGTTGGCATTGTGCCTTTTGTATTACATTCGGATGCAATTTCTGTGTTTCATCGTCAATAAGAAGGTGCAAGGTATACAGTAAACCTGAAGTGAAGCATCGGAATCTAAAACTGGACTCACAGGAGAGGTTCAAATCATAGAAAGTGAGAGTGTCAGTCCTCTTGTACTTAAGTCGCCATTGTGCCTTTTGTATTAAATTCGGATGCAATTTCTGTGTTTCATCGTCAATAAGAAGGTCCAAGGGATACAGTAAACCTGAAGTGAAACATCGGAATCCAAAACTGGACTGACAGGAGAGGTTTAAATCATAGAAAGTTAGAGTGTCAGTCCTCTTGTATTTAAGTCGGCATTGTGCCTTTTGTATTAAATTCGGATGCAAACTCTGTGTTTCATCGTCAATAAGAAGGTGCTATTTATACAGTAAACCTTAAATAAATCATCGGAATCTAAAACTGGACTCACAGGAGAGGTTCAAATCAAAGAAAGTTAGAGTGTCAGTCCTCTTGTACATATGTCGGCATTGTGCCTTTTGTATTAATTTCGGATGCAAACTCTGTGTTTCATCGTCAATAAGGAGGTCCAAGGGATTCAGTAAACCTGAAGTGAAGCATCGGAATCTTAAACTGGACTCACAGGAGAGGTTCAAATCATAGAAAGTCAGAGTGTCAGTCCTCTTGTACTTAAGTCGGCATTGTGCCATTTGTATTAAATTCGGATGCAATATCTGTGTTTCATCGTCAATAAGAAGGTCCAAGGGATACAGTAAACCTGAAGAGAAGTATCGGAATTTAAAACTGGACTCACAGGAGAGGTTCAAATCATAGAAAGTTCGAGTGTCAGTCCTCTTTTACTTAAGTCAGCATTGTGGCTTTTTAATTTAATTCCGATGCTATTTCTTTGTTTCATTGTCAATAAGAAGGTCCAAGGGATAAAGTAAACCTGAAGTGAAGCATAGGAATCTAAAAGTGGACTCACAGGAGGGGTTCTAATCATAGAAAGTTAGAATGTCATTCCTCTTGTACTTAAGTTGGCATTGTGCCTTTTGTATTACATTCGGATGCAATTTCTGTGTTTCATCGTCAATAAGAAGGTGCAAGGTATACAGTAAACCTGAAGTGAAGCATCGGAATCTAAAACTGGAATCACAGGAGATGTTCAAATCATAGAAAGTGAGAGTGTCAGTCCTCTTGTACTTAAGTCGCCATTGTGCCTTTTGTATTAAATTCGGATGCAATTTCTGTGTTTCATCGTCAATAAGAAGGTGCAAGGTATACAGCAAACCTGAAGTAAAGCATCGGAATCTAAAACTGGACTCACAGGAGAGGTTCAAATCATAGAAAGTTAGAGTGTCAGTCCTCTTGTACTTAAGTCGGCATTGCGCCTTTTGAATTTAATTCCGATGCAATTTCTGTGTTTCATCGTCAATAAGAATGTCCAAGGGATACAGTAAACCTGAAGTTAAGCATCGGAATCTAAAACTGGACTCACAGGAGATGTTCAAATCATAGAAAGTGAGAGTGTCAGTCCTCTCGTACTTAAGTCGCCATTGTGATTTTTGTATTAAATTCGGATGCAATTTCTGTGTTTCATCGTCAATTAGAAGGTCCAAGGGATACAGTAAACCTGAAGTGAAGCATCGGAATCTAAAACTTTATTCACAGGAGAGGTTCAAATCATAGAAAGTGAGAGTGGCAGTCCTCTTGTACTTAAGACGGCATTGTGCCTTTTGAATTTAATTCCGATGCATTTTCTGAGTTTCATCGTCAATAAGAAGGTGCAAGGTATACAGTAGATATGAAGTGAAGCATCGGAATCTAAATCTGACCCACAGGAGAGGTTCGAATCATAGAAAGTGAGAGTGTCAGTCCTCTTGTACTTAAGTCGGCATTGTGAAATTTGTATTAAATTCGTATGCAATTTCTGTGTTTCGTCGTCAATAAGAAGGGCCTAGGGATACAGTAAACCTGAAGTGAAGCATCGGAATCTAAAACTGGACTCACAGGAGAGGTTCAAATCATAGAAAGTGAGAGTGTCAGTCCTCATTTACTGAAGTCGGCATTGTGCGTTTTCATCATCAATAAGAAGGTCCAAGGGATACAGTAAACCTGAAGTGAAGCACTGGTATCTGGAACTGGACTCACAGGAGATGTTCAAATCATAGAAAGTGAGAGTGTCAGTCCTCTTTTACTTAAGTCGGCATTGTGCGTTTTGAATTTGATTCCGTTGCAACTTCTGTGTTTCATCGTCAATCAGAAGGTCCAAGGGATACAGTGAACCAGAAATGAAAACTCAGAATCTAAAACTGGACTCACAGGAGATGTTCAAATCACAGAAAGTGAGAGTGTCAGTCCTCTTGTACATAAGCCGCCATTGTGATTTTTGTATTAAATTCGGATGCAATTTCTGTGTTTTATCGTCAATAAGATGGTCCAAGGGATACAGTAAACCTGAAGTGAAGCATCGGAATCTAAACTGGACTCACAGGAGAGGTGCAAATCATAGAAAGTTAGAGTGTCAGTCCTCTTGTACTTAAGTCGGCATTGTGCCTTTTGTATTACATACGGATGCAATTTCTGTGTTTCATCGTCAATAAGAAGGCGCAAGGTATACAGTAAACCTGAAGTGAAGCATCGGAATCTTAAACTGGACTCACAGGAGAGGTTCAAATCATAGAAAGTGAGAGTGTCAGTCCTCTTGTACTTAAGTCGGCATTGTGCCATTTGTATTAAATTCGGATGCAATATCTGTGTTTCATCGTCAATAAGAAGGTCCAAGGGATACAGTAAACCTGAAGAGAAGTATCGGAATTTCAAACTGGACTCACAGGAGAGGTTCAAATCATAGAAAGTTCGAGTGACAGTCCTCTTTTACTTAAGTCAGCATTGTGGCTTTTTAATTTAATTCCGATGCTATTTCTGTGTTTCATTGTCAATAAGAAGGTCCAAGGGATACAGTAAACCTGAAGTGAAGCATAGGAACCTAAAAGTGGACTCACAGGAGGGGTTCTAATCATTGAAAGTTAGAATGTCATTCCTCTTGTACTTAAGTTGGCATTGTGCCTTTTGTATTACATTCGGATGCAATTTCTGTGTTTCATCGTCAATAAGAAGGTGCAAGGTATACAGTAAACCTGAAGTGAAGCATCGGAATCTAAAACTGGACTCACAGGAGAGGTTCAAATCATAGAAAGTGAGAGTGTCAGTCCTCTTGTACTTAAGTCGCCATTGTGCCTTTTGTATTAAATTCGGATGCAATTTCTGTGTTTCATCGTCAATAAGAAGGTCCAAGGGATACAGTAAACCTGAAGTGAAACATCGGAATCCAAAACTGGACTGACAGGAGAGGTTTAAATCATAGAAAGTTAGAGTGTCAGTCCTCTTGTATTTAAGTCGGCATTGTGCCTTTTGTATTAAATTCGGATGCAAACTCTGTGTTTCATCGTCAATAAGAAGGTGCTATTTATACAGTAAACCTTAAATAAATCATCGGAATCTAAAACTGGACTCACAGGAGAGGTTCAAATCAAAGAAAGTTAGAGTGTCAGTCCTCTTGTACTTATGTCGGCATTGTGCCTTTTGTATTAATTTCGGATGCAAACTCTGTGTTTCATCGTCAATAAGGAGGTCCAAGGGATTCAGTAAACCTGAAGTGTAGCATCGGAATCTAAAACTGGACTCACAGAAGAACTTCAAATCATAGAAAGTTAGAGTGTCAGTCATCTTGTACTTAAGTCGGCATTGTGATTTTTGAATTTAATTCCGATGCAATTTCTGTGTCTCATCGTCAATAAGAAGGTACAAGGGATACAGTAAACCTGAAGTGATGCATCGGACTCTAAAACTGGACTCACAGGAGAGGTTCAAATCATAGAAAGTTAGAATGTCTGTCCTCTTGTACTTAAGTCGGCATTGTGCTTTTTGTATTGAATTCGAATGCAATTTCTGTGTTTCATCGTCAATAAGAAGGTGCACAGTATACAGTAAACCTGAAGATAAGCATCGGAATCAAAAACTGGACTCACTGGAGAGGTTCAAATCATAGAAAGTGAGAGTGTCAGTCCTCTTGTACTTAAGTCGGCATTGTGGCATTTGTATTAAATTCGAATGCAATTTCTGTGTTTCATCGTCAATAAGAAGGTCCAAGGGATACAGTAAACCTGAAGTGAAACATCGGAATCCAAAACTGGACTCACAGGAGAGGTTTAAATCATAGAAAGTTAGAGTGTCAGTCCTCTTGTATTTAAGTCGGCATTGTGCCTTTTGTATTAAATTCGGATGCAAACTCTGTGTTTCATCGTCAATAAGAAGGTGCAAGGTATACAGTAAACCTGAAGTGAAGCATCGGAATCTAAAACTGGACTCACAGGAGAGGTTCAAGTCATAGAAAGTGAGAGTGTCTGTCCTCTTAAACTTAAGTCGACATTGTGCCATTTGTATTAAATTCGGATGCAATTTCTGTGTTTCATCGTCAATAAAAAGGTCCAAGGGATACAGTAAAACTGAAGTGAAGCATCGGAATCTAAAACTGGACTCACAGCAGAGAGTCAAATCATAGAAAGTTAGAGTGTCAGTCCTCTTTTACTTACGTCGGCATTGTGCCTTTTGAATTTAATTCCGATGCTATTTCTGTGTTTCATTGTCAATAAGAAGGTCCAAGGGATACAGTAAACCTGAAGTGAAGCAAGGGAATCTAAATCAGGACTCACAGGAGAGGTTCTAATCATAGAAAGTTAGAATGTCAGTCCTCTTGTACTTAAGTCGGCATTGTGCCTTTTGTATTAAATTCGGATGCAATTTCTGTGTTTCATTGTCAATAAGAAGGTGCAAGGTATACAGTAAACGTGAAGTGAAGCATCGGAATCGAATACTAGACTCATAGGAAAGTTTCAAATCATAGAAAGTTAGAATGTCAGACCTCTTGTACTTAAGTCGGCATTGTGCCTTTTGCATTGAATTCGGATGCAATTTCTGTGTTTCATCGTCAATAAGAAGGTGCAAGGTATACAGTAGACATCAAGAGAAGCATCGGAATCTAAAACTGGACTCACTGGAGAGGTTCAAATCATAGAAAGTGAAAGTGTCAGTCCTCTTGTAATTAAGTCGGCATTGTGGAATTTGTATTAAATTCGGATGCAATTTCTGTGTTTCATCGTCAATAAGAAGGTCCAAGGGATACAGTAAACCTGAAGTAAAGCATCGGAATCAAAAACTCGACCCACAGGAGAGGTTCAAATCATAGAGAGGGAGAGTGTCAGTCCTCTTGTACTTTAGTCGCCATTGTGATTTTTGTATTAAATTCGAATCCAATTCCTGTGTTACATCGTCAATAAGAAGGTCTTAGGGATACAGTAAACCTGAAGTGAAGCATCGGAATCAAAAACTGGACTCACAGGAGAGATTCAAATCATAGAAAGTTAGAGTGTCACTCCTCTTGTACTTAAGTCGGTATTGTGCCTTTTGTATTAAATTCGGATGCAATTTCTGTGTTTCATCATCAATAAGAAGGTCCAAAGGATACAGTAAACATTAAGTGAAGCATCGGAATCTAAAACTGGACTCGCAAAAGAGGTTCAAATCATAGAATGTCAGAGTGTCAGCCCCCTTGTACTTAAGTCGGCATTGTGCCATTTGTATTAAATTCGGATGCAATTTCTGTGTTTCATCGTCAATAAGAATGTCCAAGGGATACAGTAAACCTAAGGTGAAGCATCGGAATCTAAAACTGGCCTCACAGGAGATGTTCAAATCATAGAAAGTGAAAGTGTCAGTCCTCTTGTACTTAAGTCGCCATTGTGCCTTTTGTATTTAATTCGGATACAATTTCTGTGTTTCATCGTCAATAAGAAGGTCCAAGGGATACAGTAAACCTGAAGTAAAGCATCGGAATCCAAAACTGGACTCACAGGAGAGGTTCAAATCGTAGAAAGTAAGAGTGTCAGTCCTCTTGTACTTAAGTCGGCATTGTGCCTCTTGTATTAAATTCGGATGCAAACTCTGTGTTTCATCGTCAATAAGAAGGTCCATGGGATATAGTAAACATGAATGAAGCATCGGAATCTAAAACTGGACTCACAGGAAAGGTTCAAATCATAGAAAGTTAGAGTGTCAGTCCTCTTGTACTTAAGTCAGCATTGTGCCTTTTGAATTTAATTCCGATGCAATTTCTGTGTTTCATCGTCAATAAGAAGGTCCAAGGGATACAGTACACCTGAAGTGAAGCATCGGAATCTAAAACTGGACTCACAGGAGAGGTTCAAATCATAGAAAGTGAGAGTGTCAGTCCTCTTTTACTTAAGTCGGCATTGTGCGTTTTGAATTTGATTCCGATGCAATTTCTGTGTCTCATCGTCAATCAGAAGGTCCAAGGGATACAGTGAACCAGAAGTGAAGCGTCGGAATCTAAAACTGGACTCACAGGAGATGTTCAAATCTTAGAAAGTGAGAGTGTCAGTCCTCTTGTACTTAAGTCGCCATTGTGATTTTTGTATTAAATTCGGATGCAATTTCTGTGTTTCATCGTCAATAACAAGGTCCAAGGGATACAGTAAACCTGAAGTGAAGCATCGGAATCTAAAACTGGACTCACAGGAGAGGTTCAAATCATAGAAAGTTAGAGTGTCAGTCCTCTTGTACTTAAGTCGGCATTGTGCCATTTGTTTTAAATTCGGATGCAATTTCTGTGTTTCATCGTCAATAAGAAGGTCCAAGGGATGCAGTAAACCTGAAGTGAAGCATCGGAATCTAAAACTGGACTCACAGGAGAGGTTCAAATCATAGAAAGTGAAAGTGTCAGTCCTCTTGTACTTAAGCCGCCATTGTGCCTTTTGTATTATATTCGGTTCAATTTCTGTGTTTCATCGTCAATAAGAAGGTCCAAGGGATACAGTAAACCTGAAGTGAAGCATCGGAATCAAAAACTGGACTCACAGGAGAGATTCAAATCATAGAAAGTTAGAGTGTCACTCCTCTTGTACTTAAGTCGGTATTGTGCCTTTTGTATTAAATTCGGATGCAATTTCTGTGTTTCATCATCAATAAGAAGGTCCAAGGGATACAGTAAACATTAAGTGAAGCATCGGAATCTAAAACTGGACTCGCAAAAGAGTTTCAAATCATAGAATGTCAGAGTGTTAGCCCTCTTGTACTTAAGTCGGCATTATGCCATTTGTATTAAATTCAGATCCAATTTCTGTGTTTCATCGTCAATAAGAATGTCCAAGGAATACAGTAAACCTAAGGTGAAGCATCGGGATCTAAAACTGGACGCACAGGAGATGTTCAAATCATAGAAAGTGAAAGTGTCAGTCCTCTTGTACTTAAGTCGCCATTGTGCCTTTTGTATTAAATTCGGATGCAATTTCTGTGTTTCATCGTCAATAAGAAGGTCCAAGGGATACAGTAAACCTGAAGTGAAGCATCGGAATCCAAAACTGGACTCACAGGAGAGGTTCAAATCATAGAAAGTTAGAGTGTCAGTCCTCTTGTACTTAAGTCGGCATTGTGCCTCTTGTATTAAATTCGTATGCAAACTCTGTGTTTCATCGTCAATAAGAAGGTCCAAGGGATATAGTAAACCTGAAGTGAAGCATCGGAATCTAAAACTGGACTCACAGGAAAGGTTCAAATCATAGAAAGTTAGAGTGTCAGTCCTGTTGTACTTAAGTCAGCATTGTGCCTTTTGAATTTAATTCCGATGCAATTTGTGTGTTTCATCGTCAATAAGAAGGTCCAAGGGATACAGTAAACCTGAAGTGAAGCATCGGAATCTAAAACTGGACTCACAGGAGAGGTTCAAATCATAGAAAGTGAGAGTGTCAGTCCTCTTTTACTTAAGTCGGCATTGGGCGTTTTGAATTTGATTCCGATGCAATTTCTGTGTTTCATCGTCAATCAGAAGGTCCAAGGGATACAGTGAACCAGAAGTGAAGCGTCGTAATCTAAAACTGGACTCACTGGAGATGTTCAAATCATAGAAAGTGAGAGTGTCAGTCCTCTTGTACTTAAGTCGCCATTGTGAATTTTGTATTAAATTCGGATGCATTTTCTGTGTTTCATCGTCAATAAGAAGGTCCAAGGGATACAGTAAACCTGAAGTGAAGCATCGGAATCTAAAACTGGACTCACAGGAGAGGTTCAAATCATAGAAAGTTAGAGTGTCAGTCCTCTTGTACTTAAGTCGGCATTGTACCTTTTGTATTAAATTCGGATGCTATTTCTGTGTTTCATCGTCAGTAAGAAGGTGCAAGGTATACAGTAAACCTGAAGTGAAGCATCGGAATCTAAATCTGACCTCACAGGAGAGGTTCGAATCATAGAGAGTGAGAGTGTCAGTCCTCTTGTACTTAAGTCGGCATTGTGCCATTTGTTTTAAATTCGGATGCAATTTCTGTGTTTCATCGTCAATAAGAAGGTCCAAGGGATGCAGTAAACCTGAAGTGAAGCATCGGAATCCAAAACTGGACTCACAGGAGAGATTCAAATCATAGATAGTTAGAGTGTCACTCCTCTTGTACTTAAGTCGGTATTGTGCCTTTTGTATTAAATTCGGATGCAATTTCTGTGTTTCATCATCAATAAGAAGGTCCAAGGGATACAGTAAACATTAAGTGAAGCATCGGAATCTAAAACTGGACTCGCAAAAGAGGTTCAAATCATAGAATGTCAGAGTGTCAGCCCTCTTGTACTTAAGTCGGCATTGTGCCATTTGTATTAAATTCGGATCCAATTTCTGTGTTTCATCGTCAATAAGAATGTCCAAGGGATACAGTAAACCTGAGGTGAAGCATCGGAATCTAAAACTGGACTCACAGGAGATGTTCAAATCATAGAAAGTGAAAGTGCCAGTCCTCTTGTACTTAAGTCGCCATTGTGCCTTTTGTATTAAATTCGGATGCAATTTCTGTGTTTCATCGTCAATAAGAAGGTCCAAGGGATACAGTAAACCTGAAGTGAAGCATCGGAATCCAAAACTGGACTCACAGGAGAGGTTCAAATCATAGAAAGTTAGAGTGTCAGTCCTCTTGTACTTAAGTCAGCATTGTGCCTTTTGAATTTAATTCCGATGCAATTTCTGTGTTTCATCGTCAATAACAAGGTTCAAGGGATACAGTAAACCTGAAGTGAAGCATCGGAATCTAAAACTGGACTCACAGGAGAGGTTCAAATCATAGAAAGTGAGAGTGTCAGTCCTCTTTTACTTAAGTCGGCATTGTGCGTTTTGAATTTGATTCCGATGCAATATCTGTGTTTCATCGTCAATCAGAAGGTCCAAGGGATACAGTGAACCAGAAGTGAAGCGTCGGAATCTAAAACTGGACTCACAGGAGATGTTCAAATCATAGAAAGTGAGAGTGTCAGTCCTCTTGTACTTAAGTCGCCATTGTGATTTTTGTATTAAATTCGGATGCAATTTCTGTGTTTCATCGTCAATTAGAAGGTCCAAGGGATACGGTAAACCTGAAGTGAAGCATCGGAATCTAAAACTGGAATCACAGGAGAGGTTCAAATCATAGAAAGTGAGAGTGGCAGTCCTCTTGTACTTAAGACGGCATTGTGCCTTTTAAATTTAATTCCGATGCATTTTCTGAGTTTCATCGTCAATAAGAAGGTGCAAGGTATACAGTAGATATGAAGTGAAGCATCGGAATCTAAATCTGACCCACAGGAGAGGTTAGAATCAAAGAAAGTGAGAGTGTCAGTCCTCTTGTACTTAAGTCGGCATTGTGAAATTTGTATCAAATTCGGATGCAATTTCTGTGTTTCGTCGTCAATAAGAAGGTCCAAGGGATACAGTAAAATTGAAGTGAAGCATCGGAATCTAAAACTGGACTCACAGGGGAGGTTCAAATCATGGAAAGTGAGAGTGTCAGTACTCTTGTACTCAAGTCGCCATTGTGCCTCTTGAATTAAATTCGGATGCAATATCTGTTTTCATCGTCAATAAGAAGGTCCAAGGGATACAGTAAACCTGAAGTAAAGCATCGGAATCTAAAACTGGACTCACAGGAGAGGTTCAAATCATAGAAAGTGAGAGTGTCAGTCCTCATTTACTGAAGTCGGCATTGTGCGTTTTAATTTTAATTCCGATGCTATATCTGTGTTTCATCGTCAATAAGAAGGTCCGAGGGATACAGTAAACCTGAAGTGAAGCACCGGTATCTAGAACTGGACTCACAGGAGATGTTCAAATCATAGAAAGTGAGAGTGTCAGTCCTCTTGTACTTAAGCCGCCATTGTGATTTTTGTATTAAATTCGGATGCAATTTCTGTGTTTCATCGTCAATAAGAAGGTCCAAGGGATACAGTAAACCTGAAGTGAAGCATCGGAATCTAAACTGGACTCACAAGAGAGGTGCAAATCATAGAAAGTGAGAGTATCTGTCCTCTTGTACTTAAGTCGGCATTGTGCCTTTTGAATTTAATTCCGATGCAATTTCTGTGTTTCATCGTCAATAAGAAGCTGCAAGGTATACAGTAAATCTGAAGTGAAGCTTCGGAATCTAAAACTGGACTCACAGGAGAGGTTCAAATCATAGAAAGTGAGAGTATCTGTCCTCTTGTACTTAATTCGGCATTGTGCCTTTTGAATTTAATTCCGATGCAATTTCTGTGTTTCATCGTCAATAAGAAGCTGCAAGGTATACAGTAAATCTGAAGTGAAGCTTCCGAATCTAAAACTGGACTCACAGGAGAGGTTCAAATCATACAAAGTTAGAGTGTCAGTCCTCTTGTACTTAAGTCGGCATTGTACCTTTTGTATTAAATTCGGATGCAATTTCTGTGTTTCATCGTCAGTAAGAAGGTGAAAGGTATACAGTAAACCTGAAGTGAAGCATCGGAATCTAAATCTGACCTCACAGGAGAGGTTCGAATCATAGAGAGTGAGAGTGTCAGTCCTCTTGTACTTATGTCGGCTTTGTGCCATTTGTTTTAAATTCGGATGCAATTTCTGTGTTTCATCGTCAATAAGAAGGTCCAAGGGATGCAGTAAACCTGAAGTGAAGCATCGGAATCCAAAACTGGACTCACAGGAGAGATTCAAATCATAGAAAGTTAGAGTGTCACTCCTCTTGTACTTAAGTCGGTATTGTGCCTTTTGTATTAAATTCGGATGCAATTTCTGTGTTTCATCATCAATAAGAAGGTACAAGGGATACAGTAAACATTAAGTGAAGCATCGGAATCTAAAACTGGACTCGCAAAAGAGGTTCAAATCATAGAATGTCAGAGTGTCAGCCCTCTTGTACTTAAGTCGGCATTGTGCCATTTGTATTAAATTCGGATCCAATTTCTGTGTTTCATCGTCAATAAGAATGTCCAAGGGATACAGTAAACCTGAGGTGAAGCATCGGAATCTAAAACTGGACTCACAGGAGATGTTCAAATCATAGAAAGTGAAAGTGCCAGTCCCCTTGTACTTAAGTCGCCATTGTGCCTTTTGTATTAAATTCGGATGCAATTTCTGTGTTTCATCGTCAATAAGAAGGTCCAAGGGATACAGTAACCTGAAGTGAAGCATCGGAATCCAAAACTGGACTCACAGGAGAGGTTCAAATCATAGAAAGTTAGAGTGTCAGTCCTCGTGTACTTAAGTCGGCATTGTGCCTCTTGCATTAAATTCGGATGCAAACTCTGTGTTTCATCGTCAATAAGAAGGTCCAAGGGATATAGTAAACCTGAAGTGAAGCATCGGAATCTAAAACTGGACTTACAGGAAAGGTTCAAATCATAGAAAGTTAGAGTGTCAGTCCTCTTGTACTTAAGTCAGCATTGTGCCTTTTGAATTTAATTCCGATGCAATTTCTGTGTTTCATCGTCAATAACAAGGTTCAAGGGATACAGTAAACCTGAAGTGAAGCATCGGAATCTAAAACTGGACTCACAGGAGAGGTTCAAATCATAGAAAGTGAGAGTGTCAGTCCTCTTTTACTTAAGTCGGCATTGTGCGTTTTGAATTTGATTCCGATGCAATTTCTGTGTTTCATCGTCAATCAGAAGGTCCAAGGGATACAGTGAACCAGAAGTGAAGCGTCGGAATCTAAAACTGGACTCACAGGAGATGTTCAAATCATAGAAAGTGAGAGTGTCAGTCCTCTTGTACTTAAGTCGCCATTTAGATTTTTGTATTAAATTCGGATGCAATTTCTGTGTTTCATCGTCAATAAGAAGGTCCAAGGGATACAGTAAACCTGAAGTGAAGCATCGGAATCCAAAACTGGACTCACAGGAGAGATTCAAACCATAGAAAGTTAGAGTGTCAGTCCTCTTGTACTTAAGTCGGCATTGTACCTTTTGTATTATATTCGGATGCAATTTCTGTGTTTCATCGTCAGTAAGAAGGTGCAAGGTATACAGTAAACCTGAAGTGAAGCATCGTAACCTAAATCTGACCTCACAGGAGCGGTTCGAATCATAGCGAGTGAGAGTGTCAGTCCTCTTGTACTTAAGTCGGCATTGTGCCATTTGTTTTAAATTCGGATGCAATTTCTGTGTTTCATCGTCAATAAGAAGGTCCAAGGGATACAGTAAACCTGAAGTGAAGCATCGGAATCTAAAACTGGACTCACAGGAGATGTTCAAATCATAGAAAGTGAGAGTGTCAGTCCTCTTGTACTTAAGTCGCCATTGTGATTTTTGTATTAAATTCGGATGCAATTTCTGTGTTTCATCGTCAATTAGAAGGTCCAAGGGATACAGTAAACCTGAAGTGAAGCATCGGAATCTAAAACTGGAATCACAGGAGAGGTTCAAATCATTTAAAGTGAGAGTGGCAGTCCTCTTGTACTTAAGACGGCATTGTGCCTTTTGAATTTAATTCCGATGCATTATCTGAGTTTCATCGTCAATAAGAAGGTGCAAGGTATACAGTAGATATGAAGTGAAGCATCGGAATCTAAATCTGACCCACAGGAGAGGTTAGAATCAAAGAATGTGAGAGTGTCAGTCCTCTTGTACTTAAGTCGGCATTGTGAAATTTGTATTAAATTCGGATGCAATTTCTGTGTTTCGTCGTCAATAAGAAGGTCCAAGGGATACAGTAAACCTGAAGTGAAGCATCGGAATCTAAAACTGGACTCACAGGGGAGGTTCAAATCATAGAAAGTGAGAGTGTCAGTACTCTTGTACTTAATTCGATATTGTGCCTCTTGTATTAAATTCGAATGCAATTTCTGTTTTCATCGTCAATAAGAAGGTCCAAGGGATACAGTAAACCTGAAGTAAAGCATCGGAATCTAGAACTGGACTCACAGGAGAGGTTCAAATCATAGAAAGTGAGAGTGTCAGTCCTCATTTACTGAAGTCGGCATTGTGCGTTTTAAATTTAATTCCGATGCTATATCTGTGTTTCATCGTCAATAAGAAGGTCCAAGGGATACAGTAAACCTGAAGTGAAGCACCGGTATCTAGAACTGGACTCACAGGAGATGTTCAAATCATAGAAAGTGAGAGTGTCAGTCCTCTTGTACTTAAGCCGCCATTGTGATTTTTGTATTAAATTCTGATGCAATTTCTGTGTTTCATCGTCAATAAGAAGGTCCTAGGGATACAGTAAACCTGAAGTGAAGCATCGGAATCTTAACTGGACTCACAAGAGAGGTGCAAATCATAGAAAGTTAGAGTGTCAGTCCTCTTGTGCTTATGTCGGCATTGTACCTTTTGTATTAAATTCGGATGCAAGCTCTGTGTTTCATCGTCAATTAGAAGGTCCAAGGGATACAGTAAACCTGAAGTGAAGCATGGGAATGTAAAACTGGACTCACAGGAGAGGTTCAAATCATAGAAAGTGTGAGTATCTGTCCTCTTGTACTTAAGTCGGCATTGTGCCTTTTGAATTTAATTCCGATGCAATTTCTGTGTTTCATCGTCAACAAGAAGCTGCAAGGTATACAGTAAATCTGAAGTGAAGCTTCGGAATCTAAAACTGGACTCACAGGAGAGGTTCAAATCATAGAAAGTTAGAGTGTCAGTCCTCTTGTACTTAAGTCGGCAATGTGCCCTTTGTATTAAATTCGAATGCAAACTCTGTGTTTCATCGTCAATAAGAAGGTCCAGGGGATACAGTAAACCTTAAGTGAAGCATCAGAATTTAAAACTGGACTCTTAGGAGAGGTTCAAATCATAGAATGTTTGAATGTCAGTCCTCTTGTACTTAAGTCAGCATTGTGCCATTTGTATTAAATTCGGATGCGATTTCTGTGTTTTATCGTCAACAAGAAGGTCCAAGGGATACAGTAAACCTGAAGTTAAGCATCGGAATCTAAATCTGACCTCACAGGAGAGGTTCGAATCACAGAAAGTGAGAGTGTCAGTTCTCTTGTACTTAAGTCGGCATTGTGCCATTTGTATTAAATTCGGATGCAATTTCTGTGTTTCATCGTCAATAAGAAGGTCCAAGTGATACAGTAAACCTGAAGTGAAGCATCGGAATCTAAAACTGGACTCACAGGAGATGTTCAAATCATAAAAAGTGAGATTGTCGGTCCTCTTGTACTAAAGTCGCCATTGTGATTTTTGTATTAAATTCAGATGTAATTTCTGTGTTTCATCGTCAATAAGAAGGTCCAAGGGATACAGTAAACCTGAAGTGAAGCATCGGAATCTAAAACTAGACTCACAGGAGAGGTGCAAATCATAGAAAGTTAGAGTGTCAGTCCTCTTGTACTTAAGTCGGCATTGTACCTTTTCTATTAAATTCGGATGCAAACTCTGTGTTTCATCGTCAATTAGAAGGTCCAAGGGATACAGTAAACCTGAAGTGAAGCATCGGAATGTAAAACTGGACTCACACGAGAGGTTCAAATCATAGAAAGTGAGAGTGTCAGTCCTCTTGTACTTAAGTCGGCATTGTGCCTTTTGAATTTAATTCCGATGCAATTTCTGTGTTCCATCGTCAATAAGAAGGTGCAAGGTATACAGTAAACCTGAAGTGAAGCATCGGAATCTAAAACTGGATTCGCAGGTCGAGGTTCAAATCATAGAATGTTAGAGTGTCAGTCCTCTTTTACTTAAGACGGCATTGTGCCATTTGTATTAAATTCGGATGCGATTTCTGTCTTTTATCGTCAACAAGAAAGTCCAAAGGATACAGTAAACCTGAACTGAAGCATCGGAATCTAAATCTGACCTCACAGAAGAGGTTCGAATCATAGTAAGTGAGAGTGTCAGTCCTGTTGTACTTAAGTCGGGATTGTGCCATTTGTATTAAACTCGGATGCAATTTATGTGTTTCATCGTCAATAAGAAGGTCCAAGAGATAGAGTAAACCTGAGGTGAGCATCGGAATCTAAAACTGGACTCACAGGAGAGGTTCAAATCATAGAAAGTTTGAGTGTCAGTCCTCTTGTACTTAAGTCACCATTGTGACTTTTGTATTAATTTCGGATGCAATTTCTGTGTTTCATCATCAATAAGAAGGTCCAAGGGATACAGTAAACCTGAAGTGAAGCATCGGAATCTAAAACTGGACTCACAGGAGAGGTTCAAATCATAAAAAGTTAGAATGTCAGTCCTCTTGTACTTAAGTCGGCATTTTACCTTTTGTATTAAATTCGGATGTTAACTCTGTGTTTCAGCGTCAATTAGAAGGTCCAAGGAATACAGTAAACCTGAAGTGAAGCATCGGAATCTAAAACTGGACTCACAGGAGATGTTCGAATCATAGAAAGTGAGAGTGTCAGTCCTCTTGTACTTAAGTCGGCATTGCGCCATTTGTATTAAATTCGGATGCAATTTCTGTGTGTAATCGTCAATAAGAAGGTCCAAGGGATACAGTAAACCTGAGGTGAAGCATCGGAATCTAAAACTGGACTCAGAGAAGAGGTTCAAATCATAGAAAGTGAGATTGTCCTACCTCTTGTACTAAAGTCGCCATTGTGATTTTTGTATTAAATTCGGATGCAATATCTGTGTTTCATCGGCAATAAGAAGGTCCAAGGGATACAGTAAACCTGAAGTGAAGCATTGGAATGTAAAACTGGACTCACAGGAGATTTTCAAATCATAGAAAGTGAGAGTGTCATTCCTCTTTTACTTAAGTCGGCATTGTGCCTTTTGAATTTAATTCCGATGCAATTTCTGTGTTTCATCGTTAATAAGAAGCTGCAAGGTATACAGTAAATCTGAAGTGAAGCTTCGGAATCTAAAACTGGACTCACAGGAGAGGTTCAAATCATAGAATGTTAGAGTGTCAGTCCTCTTTTACTTAAGACGGCATTGTGCCATTTGTATTAAATTCGGATGCGATTTCTGTTTTTTATCGTCAACAAGAAGGTCCAAGGGATACAGTAAACCTGAAGTTAAGCATCGGAATCTAAATCTGACCTCACAGGAGAGGTTCGAATCACAGAAAGTGAGAGTGTCAGTTCCCTTGTACTTAAGTCGGCATTGTGCCATTTGTATTAAATTCGGATGCAATTTCTGTGTTTCATCGTCAATAAGAAGGTACAAGGGATACAGTAAACCTGAAGTGAAGCATCGGAATCTAAAACTGGACTCAGAGGAGATGTTCAAATCATAGAAAGTGAGATTGTCGGTCCTCTTGTACTAAAGTCGCCATTGTGATTTTTGTATTAAATTCAGATGTAATATCTGTGTTTCATCGTCAATAAGAAGGTCCAAGGGATACAGTAAACCTGAAGTGAAGCATCGGAATCTAAAACTGGACTCACAGGAGCGGTACAAATCATAGAAAATTAGAGTGTCAGTCCTCTTGTACTTAAGCCGGCATTGTACCTTTCGTATTAAATTCGGATGCAAACTCTGTGTTTCATCGTCAATTAGAAGGTCCAAGGGATACGGTATACCTGAAGTGAAGCATCGGAATGTAAAACTGGACTCACACGAGAGGTTCAAATCATAGAAAGTGAGAGTGTCAGTCCTCTTGTAATTAAGTCGGCATTGTGCCTTTTGAATTTAATTCCGATGCAATTTCTGTGTTTCATCGTCAATAAGAAGGTCCAAGGGATACAGTAAACCTGAAGTGAAGCATCGGAATCTAAAACTGGACTCACAGGAGCGGTACAAATCATAGAAAATTAGAGTGTCAGTCCTCTTGTACTTAAGTCGGCATTTTACCTTTTGTATTAAATTCGGATGTTAACTCTGTGTTTCAGCGTCAATTAGAAGGTCCAAGGAATACAGTAAACCTGAAGTGAAGCATCGGAATCTAAAACTGGACTCACAGGAGATGTTCGAATCATATAAAGTGAGAGTGTCAGTCCTCTTGTACTTAAATCACCATTGTGACTTTTGTATTAATTTCGGATGCAATTTCTGTGTTTCATCTCAACAAGAAGGTCCAAGGAATACAGTAAACCTGAAGTGAAGCATCGGAATCTAAAACTGAACTCACAGGAGAGGTTCAAATCATAGAAAGTTAGAGTGTCAGTCCTCTTGTACTTAAGTCGGCATTGTGCCTTGTGAATTTAATTCCGATGCTATTTCTGTGCTTCATTGTCAATAAGAAGGTCCAAGGGATACAGTAAACCTGAAGTGAAGCATCGGAATCTAAATCTGACCTCACAGGAGAGGTTCAAATCATAGAAAGTGAGAGTGTCAGTCCTCTTTTACTTAAGTCGGCATTGTGCGTTTTAAATTTAATTCCGATGCAATATCTGTGTTTCATCGTCAATAAGAAGGTCCAAGGGATACAGTGAACCTGAAGTGAAGCATCGGAATCTAAAACTGGACTCACAGGAGATGTTCAAATCATAGAAAGTGAGATTGTCGGTCCTCTTGTACTAAAGTCGCCATTGTGATTTTTGTATTAAATTCGGATGCAATTTCTGTGTTTCATCGTCAATAAGAAGGTCCAAGGGATACAGTAAACCTGAAGTGAAGCATCGGAATCTAAAACTGGACTCACAGGAGAGGTGCCAATCATAGAAAGTTAGAGTGTCAGTCCTCTTGTACTTAAGTCGGCATTGTACCTTTTGTATTAAATTCGGATGCAAACTCTGTGTTTCATCGTCAATTAGAAGGTCCAAGGGATACAGTAAACCTGAAGTGAAGCATCGGAATGTAAAACTGGACTCACAGGAGAGGTTCAAATCATAGAAAGTGAGAGTGTCAGTCCTCTTGTACTTAAGTCGGCATTGTGCCTTTTGAATTTAATTCCGATGCAATTTCTGTGTTTCATCGTCAATAAGAAGCTGCAAAATATACAGTAAACCTGAAGTGAAGCATCGGAATCTAAAACTGGACTCACACGAGAGGTTCAAATCATAGAAAGTGAAAGTGTTAGTCCTCTTCTACTTAGGTCGGCACTGTGCCTTTTGAATTTAGTTCCGATGCAATTTCTGTGTTTCATCGTCAATAAGAACGTCAAAGGGATATAGTAAACCTGAAGTGAAGCATCGGAATCTAGAACTGGACTCACAGGAGATGTTCAAATCATAGAAAGTGAGAGTGTCAGTCCTCTTGTACTTAAGCCACCATTGTGATTTTTGTATTAAATTCGGATGCAATTTCTGTGTTTCATCGTCAATAAGAAGGTCCAAGGGATACAGTAAACCTGAAGTGAAGCATCGGAATTTAAAACTGGACTCACAGGAGAGGTTCAAATCATAGAAAGTTAGAGTGTCAGTCCTCTTGTACTTAAGTCGGCATGTGCCTTTTGAATTTAATTCCGATGCAATATCTGTGTTTCATCGTGAATAAGAAGGTCCAAGGGATACAGTAACCCTGAAGTGAAGCATCGGAATGTAAAACTGGACTCACAGGAGAGGTTCAAATCATAGAAAGTGAGAGTGTCAGTCCTCTTGTACTTAAGTCGGCATTGTGCCTTTTGAATTTAATTCCGATGCAATTTCTGTGTTTCATCGTCAATAAGAAGGAGCAAGGTATACAGTAAACCTGAAGTGATGCATCGGAATCTAAAACTGGACTCACAGGATAGGTTCAAATCATAGAAAGTGAGAGTGTTAGTCGTCATCGACTTAGGTCGGCACTGTGATTTTTGAATTTAATTCCGATGCAATTTCTGTGTTTCATCGTCAATAAGAACGTCCAAGGGATACAGTAAACCTGAAGTGAAGCATCGGAATCTGAAACTGGACTCACAGGAGATTTTCAAATCATAGAAAGTGAGAGTGTCAGTCCTCTTGTACTTAAGTCACCATTGTGACTTTTGTATTAATTTCGGATGCAATTTCTGTGTTTCATCGTCAATAAGAAGGTCCAAGGGATACAGTAAACCTGAAGTGAAGCATCGGAATCGAAAACTGGACTCACAGGAGAGGTTCAAATCATAGAAAGTTAGAGTGTCAGTCCTCTAGTACTTAAGTCGGCATTGGGCCTTTTGTATTAAATTCAGGTGCAAACTCTGTGTTTCATCGTCAATAAGAAGGTCCAAGGGATACAGTAAACCTGAAGTGAAGCATCGGTATCTAAAACTGGACTCACAGGAGAGGTTCACATCACAGAAAGTTAGAATGTCATTCCTCTTGTACTTAAGTCAGCATTGTGCCTTGTGTATTGAATTCGGATGCAATTTCTGTGTTTCATCGTCAATAAGAAGGTGCAAGGTATACAGTAAACCTAAAGCGAAGCATCGGAATCTAAAACTGGACTCACAGGAGAGGTTCAAATCCGAGAAAGTGAGAGTGTCAGTCCTCTTGTACTTAAGTCGGAATTGTGCATTTTGAATTTATTTCCGATGCAATTTCTGTGTTTCATCGTCAATAAGAAGGTGCAAGGTATACAGTAAACCTGAAGTGAAGCATCGGAATCTAAATCTGACCTCACAGGAGAAGTTCGAATCATGGAAAGTGAGAGTGTCAGTGCTCTTGTACTTAAGTCGGCATTGTGCCATCTGTATTAAATTCGGATGCAATTTCTGTGTTTCATCGTCAATAAGAAGGTCCAAGGGTACAGTAAACCTGAAGTGAAGCATCGGAATCTAAAACTGGACTCACAGGAGATGTTCAAATCATAGAAAGTTAGAGTGTCAGTCCTCTTGTACTTATGTCGGCATTGTGCCTTTTGAATATAATTCCGATGCTTTTTCTGTGTTTCATTGTCAATAAGAAGGTCCAAGGGATACAGTGAACCTGAAGTGAAGCATCGGAATCTAAAACTGGACTCAGAGGAGAGGTTCAAATCATAGAAAGTGAGAGTGTCATGCCTCTTATACTTAAGTCGACATTGTGCCATTTGTATTAAATTCGGATGCAATTTCTGTGTTTCATCGTCAATAAGAAGGTCCCAGGGATACAGTAAACCTGAAGTGAAGCATCGGAATCTAAAACTGGACTCACAGGAGAGGTTCAAATTATAGAAAGTGAGAGTGTCAGTCCTCTTGTACTTAAGTCGCCATTGTGCCTTTTCTATTAAATTCGGATGCAATTTCTGCGTTTCATCGTCAATAAGAAGGTCCAAGGGATACAGTAAACCTGAAGTGAAGCATCGGAATCCAAAACTGGTCTCACAGGAGACGTTCAAATCAAAGAATGTTAGAGTGTCAGTCCTCTTGTACTTAAGTCGGCATTGTGCCTTTTGTATTAAATTCGGATGCAAACTCTGTATTTCGTCGTCAATAAGAAGGTCCAAGGGATACAGTAAACCTGAAGTGAAGCATCGGAATCTGAAACTAGACTCACAGGAGAGGTTCAAATCATAGAAAGTGAGAGTGTCAGTCCTCTTGTACTTAAGACGCCATTGTGCCTTTTGTATTAAATTCGGTTGCAATTTCTGTGTTTCATCGTCAATAAAAAGGTCCAAGGGATACAGTAAACCTGAAGTGAAGCATCGGAATCTAAAACTGGACTCACAGGAGAGGTTCAAATCATAGAAAGCGAGAGTGTCAGTCCTCTTTTGCTTAAGTCGGCATTGTGCGTTTTGAATTTAATTCCGATGCAATTTCTGTGTTTCATCGTTAATAAAAAGGTCCAAGGGATACAGTAAACCTGAAGTGAAGCATCGGAATCTAAAACTGGACTCACAGGAGATGTTCAAATCATAGGAAGTGAGAGTGTCACTCCTCTTGTACTTAAGTCGCCATTGTGATTTTGGTATTAAATTCGGATGCAATTTCTGTTTTTCATCGTCAATAAGAAGGTATAAGGGATACAGTAAACCTGAAGTGAAGCATCGGTATCTAAAACTGGACTCACAGGAGAGGTTCAAATCATAGAAAGTTAGAATGTCATTCCTCTTGTACTTAAGTCGGCATTGTGCCTTGTGTATTAAATTCGGATGCAATTTCTGTGTTTCATCGTCAATAAGAAGGTGCAAGGTATACAGTAAACCTGAAGAGAAGCATCGGAATCTAAAACTAGACTCACAGGAGAGGTTCAATTCATAGAAAGTGAGAGTGTCAGTCCTCTTGGACTTAAGTCGACATTGTGCCATTTGTATTAAATTCGGACGCAATTTCTGTGTTCCATCGTCAATAAGAAGGTCCAAGGGATACAGTAAACCTGAAGTGAAGCATCGGAATCTAAAACTGGACTCACAGGAGAGGTTCGAATCATAGCAAGTGAGAGTATCAGTCCTCTTGTACATAAGTCGCCCTTGTGCCTTTTGTATTAAATTCGGATGCAATTTCTGTGTTTCATCGTCAATAAGAAGGTCCAAGGGATACAGTAAATCTGAAGTGAAGCATCGGAATCTGAAACTGGACTCACAGGAGATGTTCAAATCATAGAAAGTCAGAGTGTCAGTCCTCTTGTACTTAAGTCGCCATTGTGATTTTTGTATTCAATTCGGATGCAATTTCTGTGTTTCATCGTCAATAAGAAGGTCCAAGGGTTTCAGTAAACCTGAAGTGAGGCATCGGAATCTAAAACTGGACTCACTGGAGAGGTTCAAATCATAGAAAGTTAGAGTGTCAGTCCTCCTGTACCTAAGTCGGCATTGTACCTTTTGTATTAGTTTCGGGTGCAAACTATGTTTCATCGTCAATTAGAAGGTCCAGAGGGATACAGTAAACCTGAAGCGAAGCATCGGAATCTAAAACTGGACTCACAGGAGAGGTTCAAATCATAGCAAGTGAGAGTGTCAGTCTTCTTGTACTTAAGTCGGAATTGTGCCTTTTGAATTTATTTCCGATGCAATTTCTGTGTTTCATCGTCAATAAGAAGGTGCAAGGTATACAGTAAACCTGAAGTGAAGCATCGGAATCTAAATCTGACCACACAGGAGAAGTTCGAATCGTGGAAAGTGAGAGTGTCAGTGCTCTTGTACTTAAGTCGGCATTGTGCCATTTGTATTAAATTCGGATGCAATTTCTGTGTTTCATCGCCAATAAGAAGGTGCAAGGTATACAGTAAACCTGAAGTGAAGCATCGGAATCTAAATCTGACCACACAGGAGAAATTCGAATCATGGAAAGTGAGAGTGTCAGTGCTCTTGTACTTAAGTCGGCATTGTGCCATTTGTATTAAATTCGGATGCAATTTCTGTGTTTCATCGTCAATAAGACGGTCCAAGGGATACAATAAACCTGAAGTGAAGCATCGGAATCTAAAACTGGACTCACAGGAGATGTTCAAATCATAGAAAGTTAGAGTGTCAGTCCTCTTGTACTTATGTCGGCCATGTGCCTTTTGAATATAAATCCGATGTTTTTTCTGTGTTTCATTGTCAATAAGAAGGTCCAAGGGATACAGTAAATCTGAAGTGAAGCATCGGAATCTGAAACTGGACTCACAGGAGATGTTCAAATCATAGAAAGTCAGAGTGTCAGTCCTCTTGTACTTAAGTCGCCATTGTGATTTTTGTATTCAATTCGGATGCAATTTCTGTGTTTCATCGTCAATAAGAAGGTCCAGGGGTTTCAGTAAACCTGAAGTGAGGCATCGGAATCTAAAACTGGACTCACTGGAGAGGTCCAAATCATAGAAAGTTAGAGTGTCAGTCCTCCTGTACTTAAGTCGGCATTGTACCTTTTGTATTAATTTCGGGTGCAAACTCTGTGTTTCATCGTCAATTAGAAGGTCCAGAGGGATACAGTAAACCTGAAGCGAAGCATCGGAATCTAAAACTGGACTCACAGGAGAGGTTCAAATCATAGCAAGTGAGAGTGTCAGTCCTCTTGTACTTAAGTCGGAATTGTGCCTTTTGAATTTATTTCCGATGCAATTTCTGTGTTTCATCGTCAATAAGAAGGTGCAAGGTATACAGTAAACCTGAAGTGAAGCATCGGAATCTAAATCTGACCACACAGGAGAAGTTCGAATCATGGAAAGTGAGAGTGTCAGTGCTCTTGTACTTAAGCCGCCATTGTGCCATTTGTATTAAATTCTGATGCAATTTCTGTGTTTCATCGCAAATAAGAAGGTCCAAGGGATACAGTAAACCTGAAGTGAAGCATCGGAATCTGAAACTGGACTCACAGGAGAGGTTCAAATCATAGAAAGTGAGAGTGTCAGTCCTCTTGTACTTAAGACGCCATTGTGCCTTTTGTATTAAATTCGGTTGCAATTTCTGTGTCTCATCGTCAATAAGAAGGTCCAAGGGATACAGTAAACCTGAAGTGAAGCATCGGAATCCAAAACTGGACTCACAGGAGAGGTTCAAATCATAGAAAGTTAGAGTGTCAGTCCTCTTGTACTTAAGTCGGCATTGTGCCTTTTGTATTAAATTCGGATGCAAACTCGGTGTTTCGTCGTCAATAAGAAGGTCCGAGGGATACAGTAAACCTGAAGTGAAGCATCGGAATCTAAAACTGCACTCACAGGAGAGGGTCAAATCATAGAAAGTTAGAGTGTCAGTCCTCTTGTATTTAAGTCGGCATTGTGCCATTTGAATTTAATTCCGATGCAATTTCTGTGTTTCATCGTCAATAAAAAGGTCCAAGGGATACAGTAAACCTGAAGTGAAGCATCGGAATCTAAAACTGGACTCACAGGAGAGGTTCAAATCATAGAAAGTGAGAGTGTCAGTCCTCTTTTGCTTAAGTCGGCATTGTGCGTTTTGAATTTAATTCCGATGCAATTTCTGAGTTTCATCGTCAATAAAAATGTCCAAGGGATACAGTAAACCTGAAGTGAAGCATCGGAATCTAAAACTGGACTCACAGGAGATGTTCAAATCATAGGAAGTGAGAGTGTCACTCCTCTTGTACTTAAGTCGCCATTGTGATTTTGGTATTAAATTCGGATGCAATTTCTGTTTTTCATCGTCAATAAGAAGGTATAAGGGATACAGTAAACCTGAAGTGAAGCATCGGTATCTAAAACTGGACTCACAGGAGAGGTTCAAATCATAGAAAGTTAGAATGTCATTCCTCTTGTACTTAAGTCGGCATTGTGCCTTGTGTATGAAATTCGGATGCAATTTCTGTGTTTCATCGTCAATAAGAAGGTGCAAGGTATACAGTAAACCTGAAGATAAGCATCGGAATCTAAAACTAGACTCACGGGAGATGTTCAAATCATAGGAAGTGAGAGTGTCACTCCTCTTGTACTTAAGTCGCCATTGTGATTTTGGTATTAAATTCGGATGCAATTTCAGTGTTTCATCGTCAATAAGAAGGTCCAAGGGATACAGTTAACCTGAAGTGAAGCATCGGAATCTAAAACTGGACTCACAGGAGAGGTTCAAATCATAGAAAGTTAGTGTGTCAGTCCACTTGTCCTTACGTCTGCATTGTACCTTTTGTATTAAATTCGGATGCAAACTCTGTGTTTCATCGTCAATTAGACGGTCCAAGGGATACAGTAAACCTGAAGTGAAGCATCGGAATCTAAAACTGGACTCACAGGAGAGGTTCAAATCATAGAAAGTGAGAGTGTCAGTCCTCTTGTACTTAAGACGGCATTGTGCCTTTTGAATTTAATTCCGATGCAATTTCTGTTTTTCATCGTCAATAAGAAGGTGCAAGGTATACAGTAAACCTGAAGTGAAGCATCGGAATCTAAATCTGACCTCACAGGAGAGGTTCGAATCATAGAAAGTGAGAGTGTCAGTCCTCTTGTACTTATGTCGCAATTGTGCCATTTGTATTAAATTCGGATGCAATTTCTGTGTTTCGTCGTCAATAAGAAGGTCCAAGGGATACAGTAAACCTGAAGTGAAGCATCGGAATCTAAGACTGGACTCATAGGGGAGGTACAAATCATAGAAAGTCAGAGTGTCAGTCCTCTTTTACTTAAGTCGGCATTGTCCGTTTTAAAATTAATTCCGATGCACTATCTGTGTTTCATCGTCAATAACAAGGTCCACGGGATACAGTAAACCTGAAGTGAAGCATCGGAATCTAGAACTGGACTCACAGGAGAAATTCAAATCATAGATAGTGAGAGTGTCAGTCCTCTTTTACTTAAGTCGGCATTGTGCCTTTTGTATTAAATTCGGTTTCAATTTCTGTGTTTCATTGTCAATAAGAAGGTGCAAGGTATACAGTAAACCTGAAGTGAAGCATCGGAATCTAAAACTGGACTCACAGGAGAGGTTCAGATCATAGAATCTTAGAGTGTCAGTCCTCTTGTACTTAAGTCGGCATTGTGCCTTTTGAATTAAATTCGGATGCGAACTCCGTGTTTCATCGTCATTAAGAAGGACCAAGGGATACAGTAAACCTGAAGTGAAGCATCGGAATCTAAAACTAGACTCACAGTAGAGGTTCAAATCATAGAAAGTGAGAGTGTCAGTCCTCTTGTACTTAAGTCGGCATTGTGCCGTTTGTATTAAATTCGGATGCAATTTCTGTGTTTCATCGTCAATAAGAAGGTCCAAGGGATACAGTAAACCTGAAGTGAAGCATCGGAATCTAAAACTGGACTCGTAGGGGAGGTCCAAATCATAGAAAGTGAGAGTGTCAGTCCTCTTGTACTTAAGTCGACATTGTGCCATTTGTATTAAATTCGGATGCAATTTCTGTTTTCATCGTCAATAAGAACGTCCAAGGGATACAGTAAACCTGAAGTGAAGCATCGGAATCTAAAACATGACTCACAGGAGAGGTTCGAATCATAGAAAGTGAGAGTGTCAGTCCTCTTGTACTTAAGTCGGCATTGTGCCATTTGTATTAATTCGAATGCAATTTCTGTGTTTCATTGTCAATAAGAAGGTCCAAGGGATACAGTAAACCTGAGGTGAAGCATCGGAACCTAAAACTGGACTCACAGTAGAGATTGAAATCATAGAAAGTGAGAGTGTCAGTCCTCTTGTACTTAAGTCGACATTGTGCCTTTTGTATTAAATTCGGATGCAATTTCTGTTTTCATCGTCAATAAGAAGGTCCACGGGATACAGTAAACCTGAAATAAAGCATCGGAATATAAAACTGGAATCACAGGAGAGGTTCAAATCATAAAAAGGTAGAGTGTCAGTCCTTTTGTACTTAAGTCGGCATTGTGCCTTTTGAATTTAATTCCGATGCTATTTCTATGTTTCATTGTCAATAAGCAGGTCCGAGGGATACAGTAATCCTGAAGTGAAGCATCGGAACCTAAAACTGGACTCACAGTAGAGATTGAAATCATAGAAAGTGAGAGTGTCAGTCCTCTTTTACTTAAGTCGGCATTGTCCGTTTTAAATTTATCTCCGATGCAATATCTGTGTTGCATCGTCAATAAGAAGGTCCAAGGATACAGTAAACCTGAAATGAAGCATCGGAATCTAGAACTGGACTCACAGGAGAAATTCAAATCATAGATAGTGAGAGAGTCAGTCCTCTTCTGCTTAAGTCGGCATTGTGCCTTTTGTATTAAATTCGGTTGTAATTTCTGTGTTTCATCGTCAATAAGAAGGTGCAAGGTATACAGTAAACCTGAAGTGAAGCATCGCAATCTAAAACTGGACTCACAGGAGAGGTTCAAATCATAGAAACTTAGAGTGTCAGTTCTCTTGTACTTTAATCGGCATTGTGCCTTTGTTTTAAATTCGGATGCAAACTCTGTGTTTCATCGTCAATAAGAAGAGTCAAGGGATACAGTAAATCTGAAGTGAAGCATCGGAATCTAAAACTAGACTCACAGTAGAGGTTCAAATCAAAGAAAGTGAGAGTGTCAGTCCCCTTGTACTTAAGTCGGCATTGTGCCGTTTGTATTAAATTCGGATGCAATTTCTGTGTTTCATCGTCAATAAGAAGGTCCAAGGTATACAGTAAACCTGAAGTGAAGCATCGGAATGTAAAACTCGACTCACAGGAGAGGTTCAAATCATAGAAAGTGAGAGTGTTAGTCCTCTTCTACTTAGGTCGGCACTGTGCCTTTTGAATTTAATTCCGATGCAATTTCTGTGTTTCATCGTCAATAAGAACGTCCAAGGGATACAGTAAACCAGAAGTGAAGCATCGGAATCTAAAACTGGACTCACAGGAGAGGTTCGAATCATAGAAAGTGAGAGTGTCAGTCCTCTTGTACTTAAGTCGGCATTGTGCCATTTGTATTATTTCGGATGCAATTTCTGTGTTTTATTGTCAATAAGAAGGTCCAAGGGATACAGTAAACCTGAGGTGAAGCATCGGAATCTAAAACTGGACACACAGGAGAGGTTCAAATCATAGAAAGTGAGAGTATCAGTCCTCTTGTACTTAAGTCACCATTGTGACTTTTGTATTAATTTCAGATGCAATTTCTGTGTTTCATCGTCAATAAGAAAGTCCAAGGGATACAGTAAACCTGAAGTGAAGCATCGGAATCTAAAACTGGACTCACAGGAGAGGTGCAAATCATAGAAAGTGAGAGTGTCAGTCCTCTTGTACTTAGGTCGCCATTGTGCCTTTTGTATTAAATTCGTATGCAATTTCGGTGTTTCATCGTCAATAAGAAGGTCCAAGGGATACAGTTAACCTGAAGTGAAGCATCGGAATCTAAAACTGGACTCACAGGAGATGTTCAAATCATAGAAAGTGAGAATGTCACTCCTCTTGTACTTAAGTCGCCATTGTGATTTTGGTATTAAATTCGGATGCAATTTCAGTGTTTCATCGTCAATAAGAAGGTCCAAGGGATACAGTTAACCTGAAGTGAAGCATCGGAATCTAAAACTTGACTCACAGGAGAGGTTCAAATCATAGTAAGTTAGTGTGTCAGTCCACTTGTCCTTACGTCGGCATTGTACCTTTTGTATTAAATTCGGATGCAAACTCTGTGTTTCATCGTCAATTAGACGGTCCAAGGGATACAGTAAACCTGAAGTGAAGCATCGGAATCTAAAACTGGACTCACAGGAGAGGTTCAAATCATAGAAAGTGAGAGTGTCAGTCCTCTTGTACTTAAGACGGCATTGTGCCTTTTGAATTTAATTTCGATGCAATTTCTGTTTTTCATCGTCAATAAGAAGGTGCAAGGTAAACAGTAAACCTGAAGTGAAGCATCGGAATCTAAATCTGACCTCACAGGAGAGGTTCGAATCATAGAAAGTGAGAGTGTCAGTCCTCTTGTACTTATGTCGCAATTGTGCCATTTGTATTAAATTCGGATGCAATTTCTGTGTTTCGTCGTCAATAAGAAGGTCCAAGGGATACAGTAAACCTGAATTGAAGCATCGGAATCTAAGACTGGACTCATAGGGGAGGTACAAATCATAGAAAGTCAGTGTGTCAGTCCTCTTTTACTTAAGTCGGCATTGTCCGTTTTAAAATTAATTCCGATGCACTATCTGTGTTTCATCGTCAGTAAGAAGGTCCAAGGGATTCAGTAAACCTGAAGTGAAGCATCGGAATCTAGAACTGGACTCACATGAGAAATTCAAATCATAGATAGTGAGAGTGTCAGTCCTCTTTTACTTAAGTCGGCATTGTGCCTTTTGTATTAAATTCGGTTTCAATTTCTGTGTTTCATCGTCAATAAGAAGGTGCAAGGTATACAGTAAACCTGAAGTGAAGCATCGGAATCTAAAACTGGACTCACAGGAGAGGTTCAAATCATAGAATCTTAGAGTGTCAGTCCTCTTGTACTTAAGTCGGCATTGTGCCTTTTGAATTAAATTCGGATGCAAACTCTGTGTTTCATCGTCATTAAGAAGGACCAAGGGATACAGTAAACCTGAAGTGAAGCATCGGAATCTAAAACTAGACTCACAGTAGAGGTTCAAATCATAGAAAGTGAGAGTGTCAGTCCCCTTGTACTTAAGTCGGCATTGTGCCGTTTGTATTAAATTCGGATGCAATTTCTGTGTTTCATCGTCAATAAGAAGGTCCAAGGGATACAGTAAACCTGAAGTGAAGCATCGGAATCTAAAACTGGACTCGTAGGGGAGGTCCAAATCATAGAAAGTGAGAGTGTCAGTCCTCTTGTACTTGAGTCGACATTGTGCCTTTTGTATTAAATTCGGATGCAATTTCTGTTTTCATCGTCAATAAGAACGTCCAAGGGATACAGTAAACCTGAAGTGAAGCATCGGAATCTAAAACATGACTCACAGGAGAGGTTCGAATCATAGAAAGTGAGAGTGTCAACCCTCTTGTACTTAAGTCGGCATTGTGCCATTTGTATTAATTCGGATGCAATTTCTGTGTTTCATTGTCAATAAGAAGGTCCAAGGGATACAGTAAACCTGAGGTGAAGCATCGGAATCTAAATCTGACCTCACAGGAGAGGTTCGAATCATAGAAAGTGAGAGTGTCAGTCCTCTTGTACTTATGTCGCAATTGTGCCATTTGTATTAAATTCGGATGCAATTTCTGTGTTTCGTCGTCAATAAGAAGGTCCAAGGGATACAGTAAACCTGAAGTAAAGCATCGGAATCTAAAACTGGACTCGTAGGGGAGGTCCAAATCATAGAAAGTGAGAGTGTCAGTCCTCTTGTACTTAAGTCGACATTGTGCCTTTTGTATTAAATTCGGATGCAATTTCTGTTTTCATCGTCAATAAGAAGGTCCACGGGATACAGTAAACCTGAAATAAAGCATCGGAATACAAAACTGGAATCACAGGAGAGGTTCAAATCATAAAAAGGTAGAGTGTCAGTCCTCTTGTACTTAAGTCGGCATTGTGCCTTTTGAATTTAATTCCGATGCTATTTCTATGTTTCATTGTCAATAAGAAGGTCCGAGGGATACAGTAATCCTGAAGTTAAGCATCGGAACCTAAAACTGGACTCACAGGAGAGATTGAAATCATAGAAAGTGAGAGTGTCAGTCCTCTTTTACTTAAGTCGGCATTGTCCGTTTTAAATTTATCTCCGATGCAATATCTGTGTTGCATCGTCAATAAGAAGGTCCAAGGATACAGTAAACCTGAAATGAAGCATCGGAATCTAGAACTCGACTCACAGGAGAAATTCAAATCATAGATAGTGAGAGAGTCAGTCCTCTTCTGCTTAAGTCGGCATTGTGCCTTTTGTATTAAATTCGGTTGCAATTTCTGTGTTTCATCGTCAATAAGAAGGTGCAAGGTATACAGTAAACCTGAAGTGAAGCATCGGAATGTAAAACTCGACTCACAGGAGAGGTTCAAATCATAGAAAGTGAAAGTGTTAGTCCTCTTCTACTTAGGTCGGCACTGTGCCTTTTGAATTTAATTCCGATGCAATTTCTGTGTTTCATCGTCAATAAGAACGTCCAAGGGATACAGTAAACCAGAAGTGAAGCATCGGAATCTAAAACTGGACTCACAGGAGAGGTTCGAATCATAGAAAGTGAGGGTGTCAGTCCTCTTGTACTTAAGTCGGCATTGTGCCATTTGTATTATTTCGGATGCAATTTCTGTGTTTTATTGTCAATAAGAAGGTCCAAGGGATACAGTAAACCTGAGGTGAAGCATCGGAATCTAAAACTGGACACACAGGAGAGGTTAAAATCATAGAAAGTGAGAGTATCAGTCCTCTTGTACTTAAGTCACCATTGTGACTTTTGTATTAATTTCGGATGCAATTTCTGTGTTTCATCGTCAATCAGAAGGTCCAAGGGATACAGTAAACCTGAAGTAAAGCATCGGAATCTAAAACTGGACTCACAGGAGAGGTTCAAATCATAGAAAGTTAGAGAGTCAGTCCTCTTGTACTTAAGTCGGCATTGTGCCTTTTGTATTAAATTCGGATGCAAACTCTCTGTTTCATCGTCAATAAGAAGGTCCAAGGGATACAGTAAACCTGAAGTGAAGCATCGGAATCTAAAACTGGACTCACAGGAGAGGTTCAAATCATAGAAAGTTAGAGTGTCAGTTCCCTTGCACTTAAGTCGGCATTGTGCCTTTTGAATTTAATTCCGATGCTATTTCTGTGTTTCATTGTCAATAAGAAGGTCCAAGGGATACCGTGAACCTGAAGTGAAGCATCGGAATCTAAAACTGGACTCACAGGAGAGCTTCAAATCAATGAAAGTGAGAGTGTCAGTCCTCTTTTACTTAAGTCGGCATTATGCATTTTAAATTTAATTCCGATGCAATATCTGTGTTTCATAGTCAATACGAAGGTCCAAGGGATACAGTAAACCTGAAGTGAAGCATCGGAATCTAAAACTGGACTCACAGGAGATGTTCAAATCATAGAAAGTGAGATTGTCAGTCCTCTTGTACTAAAGTCGCCATTGTGATTTTTGTATTAACTTCGGATGCAATTTCTGTGTTTCATCGTCAGTAAGAAGGTCCAAGGGATACAGTAAACCTGAAGTGAAGCATCGGAATCTAAAACTAGACTCACAGGGGAGGTTCAAATAATAGAAAGTGAGAGTGTCAGCCCTCTTGTACTTAAGTCGACATTGTGCCTTTTGTATTAAATTCGGATGCAATTTCTGTTTTCATCGTCAATAAGAAGGTCCAAGGGATACAGTAAACCTGAAGTAAAGGATCGGAATCTAAAACTGGAATCACAGGAGAGGTTCAAATCATAAAAAGTTAGAGTGTCAGTCCTCTTGTACTTAAGTCGGCATTGTGCCTTTTGAATTTAATTCCGATGCTATTTCTGTGTTTCATCGTCAATAAGAAGGTCCAAGGGATACAGTAAACCTGAAGTAAAGCATCGGAATCTAGAACTGGACTCACAGGAGAAATTCAAATCATAGATAGTGAGAGTGTCAGTCCTCTTGTACTTATGTCGCAATTGTGCCATTTGTATTAAATTCGGATGCAATTTCTGTGTTTCGTCGTCAATAAGAAGGTCCAAGGGATACAGTAAACCTGAAGTGAAGCAACGGAATTTAAAACTGGACTCATAGGGGAGGTTCAAATCATAGAAAGTGAGAGTGTCAGTCCTCTTGTACTTAAGTCGACATTGTGCCTTTTGTATTAAATTCGGATGCTATTTCTGTGTTTCATTGTCAATAAGAAGGTCCAAGGGATACAGTAAACCTGAAGTGAAGCATCGGAACGTAAAACTGGACTCACAGGAGAGATTCAAATCATAGAAAGTGAGAGTGTCAGTCCTCTTTTACTTAAGTCGGCATTGTCCGTTTTAAATTTAATTCCGATGCAATATCTGTGTTTCATCGTCAATAAGAAGGTCCAAGGGAGACAGTAAACCTGAAGTGAAGCATCGGAATCTAGAACTGGACTCACAGGAGAAATTCAAATCATAGATAGTGAGAGTGTCAGTCCTCTTTTACTTAAGTCGGCATTGTGCCTTTTGTATTAAATTCGGTTGCAATTACTGTGTTTCATCGTCAATAAGAAGGTGCAAGGTATACAGTAAACCTGAAGTGAAGCATCGGAATCTAAAACTGGACTCACAGGAGACGTTCAAGTCATAAAAAAGTTAGAGTGTCAGTCCTCTTGTACTTAAGTTGGCATTGTGCCTTTTGTATTAAATTCGGATGCAAACTCTGTGTTTCATCGTCTATAAGAAGATCCAAGGGATACAGTAAACCTGAAGTGAAGCATCGGAATCTAAAACTAGACTCACAGTAGAGGTTCAAATCATGGAAAGTGAGAGTGTCAGTCCTCTTGTACTTAAGTCGGCATTGTGCCGTTTGTATTAAATTCGGATGCAATTTCTGTGTTTCATCGTCAATAAGAAGGTCCAAGGTATACAGTAAACCTGAAGTGAAGCATGGGAATCTAAAACTGGACTCACAGGAGAGGTTCAAATCATAGAAAGTGAGAGTGTTAGTCCTCCTCTACTTAGGTCGGCACTGTGCATTTTGAATTTAATTCCGATGCAATTACTGTGTTTCATCGTCAATAAGAACGTCCAAGGGATACAGTAAACCTGAAGTGAGGCATCGGAATCTAAAACTGGACTTACAGGAGAGGTTCGAATCATAGAAAGTGAGAGTGTCAGTCCTCTTGTACTTAAGTCGGCATTGTGCCATTTGTATTAATTCGGATGCAATTTCTGTGTTTTATTGTCAATAAGAAGGTCCAAGGGATACAGTAAACCTGAGGTGAAGCATTGGAATCTAAAACTGGACTCACAGGAGTGGTTCAAATCATAGAAAGTGAGAGTGTCTGTCCTCTTGTACTTAAGTCACCATTGTGACTTTTGTATTAATTTCGGATGCAATTTCTGTGTTTCATCGTCAATAAGAAGGTCCAAGGGATACAGCAAACCTGAAGTGAAGCATCGGAATCTAAAACTGGACTCGCAGGAGAGGTTCAAATCAGAGAAAGTGAGAGTGTCAGTCCTCTTGTACTTAAGTCGGCATTGTGCCATTTGTATTAAATTCGGATGCAATTTCTGTGTTTCATCGTCATTAAGAAGGTCCAAGGGATACAGTAAACCTGAAGTGAAGCATCGGGATCTAAAACTGGACTCGCAGTAGAGGTTCAAATCATAGGAAGTTAGAGTGTCAGTCCTCTTGTACTTAAGTCGGCGTGGTGCCTTTTGAATTTAATTCCGATGCAACTTCTGTGTTTCATCGTCAATAAGAAGGTGCAAGGTATACAGGAAACCTGAAGAAAAGCATCGGAATCTAAAACTGGACACACACGAGAGGTTCAAGTCATTGAAAGTGAGAGTGTCAGTCCTCTTGTACTTAAGCCGCCATTGTGCTTTTTGCATTAAATTCGGATGCAATTTCTGTGTTTCATCGTCAATAAGATGGTCCAAGGGATACAGTAAACCTGAAGCGAAGCTTTGGAATCTCAAACTGGACTCACAGGAGAGGATCAAATCATAGAAAATGAGAGTGTCAGTCCTCTTTTAGTTAAGTCGGCATTGTGCCTTTTCAATTTAATTCCGATGCAATTTCTGTGATTAATCGTCAATAAGAAGGTCCAAGGGATACAGTAAACCTAAAGTGAAGCATCGGAATCTAAAACTGGACTCACAGGAGAGGTTCAAATCATAGAAAGTGAGAGTGTCGGTCCTCTTTTACTTAAGTCGGCATTGTGCCATTTGTATTAAATTCGGATGCAATTTCTGTGTTTCATCGTCAATAAGAACGTCCAAGGAATACAAACAACCTGAAGTGAAGCATCGGAATCTAAAGCTGGACTCACAGGAGTGGTTCAAATCATAGAAAGTTAGAGTGTCTGTCCTCTTTTACTTAAGTCAGCATTGTGCCTTTTGTATTAAATTCCGATGCAATTTCTATGTTTCATCGTAAATAAGAAGGTGCAAGGTATACAGTAAACCTGAAGTGAAGCATCGTAGTCCAAAACCGGACTCACAGGAGAGGTTCAAATCATAGAAAGTGAAAGTGTCAGTCCTCTTGTACTTAAGTCGGCATTGTGCCATTTGTATTAAATTCGGATGCAATTTCTGTGTTTCATCTTCAATAAGAAGGTCCAAGGGATACAGTAAACCTGAAGTGAAGCATCGGAATCTAAAACTGGACTCACAGGAGAGGTTCCAATCACAGAAAGTGAGAGTGTCAGTCCAGTTGTACTTAAGTCGGCTTTGTGCCTTTTGTATTAAATTCGGATGCAATTTCTGTGATTCTTCGTTAATAAGAAGGTTTAAGGGATACAGTAAACCTGAAGTGAAGCATCAGAATCTAAAACTGGGCTCACAGGAGGGGTTCAAATCATAGAGAGTTAGAGTGTCAGTCCTCTTGTACTTAAGTCGGCATTGTGCCTTTTGAAATTAATTCCGATGTAATTTCTGTGTTTCATCGTCAATAAGAAGGTACAAGGTATACAGTAAACTTGAAGTGAAGCATCAGAATCTAAAACTGGACTCACAGGAGAGGTTCAAATCATAGAGAGTTAGAGTGTCACTCCTCTTGTACCAAGACCATATTGTGCCATTTGTATTAAATTCGGATGCAATTTCTATGTTTCATCGTCATTAAGAAGGTCCAAGTGATACAGTAAACCTGAGTGAAGCATCGGAATCTAAAACTGGACTTACAGGTGAGGTTCAAATCATAGAAAGTTTGAGTGTCAGTCCGCTTGTACTTAAGTCGGCATTGTGCCTTTTGAAATTAACTCCGATGCAATTTCTGTGTTTCATCGTCAATAAGAAGGTGCAAAGTATACAGTAAACCTGAAGTGAAGCATCGGAATCTGAAACTGGACTCACAGGAATGGTTCAAATCATAGAAAGTGAGAGTGTCAGTCCTCTTGTACTTGAGTCGCCATTGTGCTTTTTGTATTAAATTAGGATGCAGTATCTGTGTTTCATCGTCAATAAGAAGGTCCAAGGGTTACAGTAAACCTGAAGTGAAGCATCGGAATCTAAAACTGGACTCACAGGAGAGGTTCAAATCATAGAAAATTATAATGTCAGTCCTCTTGTCCTTAAGTCGGCATTGTGCCTTTTGTATTAAATTCGGATGCATACTCTGTGTTTCATCTTCAATAAGAAGGTCCAAGGGATACAGTATACTTGAAGTGAAGCATCGGAATCTAAAACTGGACTCACAGGAGAGGATCAAATCATAGAATGTTAGAGTGTCAGTCCTCTTGTACTTAAGTCGGCATTGTGAATTTTGAATTTAATTCAGATGCAATTTCTGCGTTTCATCGTCAATAAGAAGGTCCAAGGGATCCAGTAAACCTGAAGTTAAGCATCCGAATCTAAAAATGGACTCACAGGAGAGGTTCAAATCATAGAAACTTAGAGTGTCAGTCCTCTTTTACTTAAGTCGGCATTGTGCGTTTTGAATTTAATTCCGATGCAATTTCTGTGTTTCATCGACAATAAGAAGGTCCAAGGGATACAGTAAACCTGAAGTGAAGCATCGGAATCAAAAACTGGACCCACAGGAGAGGTTCAAATCATATAAAGTGAGAGTGTCAGTCCTCTTGTACTTAAGTCGGCATTGTGCCATTTGTATTAAATTCGGGTGCAATTTCTGTGTTTCATCGTCAATAAGAAGGTCCAAGGGATACAGTAAACCTGAAGTGAAGCATCGGAATCAAAAACTGGACTCACAAGAGAGATTCAAATCATAGAAAGGTAGAGTGTCACTCCTCTTGTACTAGAGTCGGTATTGTGCCTTTTGTATTAAATTCGCGTGCAATTTCTGTGTTTCATTGTCAATAAGAAGGTCCATGGGATACACTGAACCTAAAGTGAAGCATCTTAATCTAAAACTGGACTCACAGGAGAGTTCGAATCATAGAAAGTTAGAATGTCAGTCCTCTTTTACTTATGTCGGCATTGTGCCATTTGTATTAAATTCGGATTCAATTTCTGTGTTTCATCGTCAATAAGAAGGTGCAAGGTATACAGTAAACCTGAAGTGAAGCATCGGAAACTAAAACTGGACTTACAGGAGAGGTTCAAATCATAGAAAGTGAAAGTGTCAGTACTCTTGTACTTGAGCCGGCATTGTAGCATTTGTATTAAATTCGGATGCAATTTCTGTGATTCATCGTCAATAAGAAGGTCCAAGCGATACAGTAAACCTGAACTTAAGCATCGGATCTAAAACTGGACTCACAGGAGAGGTTCAAATCAGAGGATGTGAGAGTGTCAGTCCTCTTGTACTTAAGTCGACATTGTGCCATTTGTATTAAATTCGGATGCAATTTCTGTGTTTCATCTTCAATAAGATGGTCCAAGGGATACAGTAAACCTGAAGTGAAGCATCGGAATCTAAAACTGGACTCACAGGAGAGGTTCCAATCACAGAAAGTGAGAGTGTCAGTCCTCTTGTACTTATGTCGGCTTTGTGCCTTTTGTATTAATTTCGGATTCAATTTCTGTGATTCTTCGTTAATAAGAGGGTTTAAGGGATACAGTAAACCTGAAGTGAAGCATCGGAATCTAAAACTGGACTCACAGGAGAGGTTCAAATCATAGAAAGTTAGAGTGTCAGTCCTCTTGTACTTAAGTCGGCATTGTGCCTTTTGTATTAAATTCGGATGCATACTCTGTGTTTCATCTTCAATAAGAAGGTCCAACGGATACAGTAAACCTGAATTGAAGCATCGGAATCTAAAACTGGACTCACAGGCGAGGATCAAATCATAGAATGTTAGAGCGTCAGCCCTCTTGTACTTAAGTCGGCATAGTGATTTTTGAATTTAATTCAGATGCAATTTCTGTGTTTCATCGTCAATAAGAAGGTCCAAGGGATACAGTAAACCTGAAGTTAAGCATCGGAATCTAAAACTGGACTCACAGGAGAGGTTCAAATCATAGAAAGTTAGAGTGTCAGTCCTCTTGTACTTATGTCGGCATTGTGCCATTTGTATTAAATTCGGGTGCAATTTCTGTGTTTCATCATGAATAAGAAGGTACAAGGGATACAGTAAACCTGAAGTGAAGCATCGGAATCAAAAACTGGACTCACAGGAGAGATTCAAATCATAGAAAGTTAGAGTGCCACTCCTCTTGTACTTGAGACGGTATTGTGCCTTTTGTTGAAATTCGGGTGCAATTTCTGTGTTTCATCGTCAATAAGGTGGTCCAAGGGATACAGTGAACCTAAAGTGAAGCATCGGAATCTAAAACTGGACTCACAGGAGGGTTCAAATAATAGAAAGTTAGAATGTCAGTCCTCTTGTACTTAAGACGGCATTGTGACAATTGTATTAAATTCGGATGCAATTTCAGTGTTTCATCGTCAATAAGAAGGTCCAAGGGATACAGAAACTTGAAGTGAAGCATCGGAATCTAAAACTGGACTCACAGGAGAGGTTCAACTCATAGAAAGTGAGAGTGTCAGTCCTCTTGTACTTAAGTCGGCGTTGTGCCATTTGTATTAAATTCGGGTGCAATTTCTGTGTTTCTCGTCAATAAGAATGTCCAAGGGATACAGTAAACCTGAAGTGAAGCATCGGAATCTAAAACTGGACTCACAGGCGAGGATCAAATCATAGAATGTTAGAGCGTCAGTCCTCTTTTACTTAAGTCAGCATTGTGCGTTTTGAATTTAATTCCGATGCAATTTCTGTGTTTCATCGTCAATAAGAAGGTCCAAGGGATACAGTAAACCTGAAGTGAAGCATCGGAATCTAAAACTGGACCCACAGGAGAGGTTCAAATCATATAAAGTGAGAGTGTCAGTGCTCTTGTACTTAAGTCGGCATTGTGCCATTTGTAATAAATTCGGGTGCAATTTCTGTGTTTCATCATCAATAAGAAGGTCCAAGGGATGCAGTAAACCTGAAGTGAAGCATCGGAATCTAAAACTGGACTCACAGGAGAGGTTCCAATCACAGAAAAGGAGAGTGTCAGTCCTCTTGTACTTAAGTCGGCTTTGTGCCTTTTGTATTAATTTCGGATTCAATTTCTGTGATTCTTCGTTAATAAGAGGGTTTAAGGGATACAGTAAACCTGAAGTGAAGCATCAGAATCTAAAACTGGACTCACAGGAGAAGTTCAAATCATAGAGAGTTAGAGTGTCACTCCTCTTGTACCAAGTTGGTATTGTGCCATTTGTATTAAATTCGGATGCAGTATCTGTGTTTCATCGTCAATAAGAAGGTCCAAGGGATACAGTAAACCTGAAGTGAAGCATCGGAGTCTAAAACTGGACTCACAGGAGAGGTTCAAATCATAGAAAGTTAGAGTGTCAGTCCTCTTGTACTTAAGTCGGCATTGTGCCTTTTGTATTAAATTCGGATGCATACTCTGTGTTTCATCTTCAATAAGAAGGTCCAAGGGATACAGTAAACCTGAAGTGAAGCATCGGAATCTAAAACTGGACTCACAGGCGAGGATCAAATCATAGAATGTTAGAGCGTCAGTCCTCTTTTACTTAATTCGGCATAGTGATTTTTTAATTTAATTCAGATGCAATTTCTGTGTTTCATCGTCAGTAAGAAGGTCCAAGGGATACAGTAAACATGAAGTTAAGCATCGGAATCTAAAACTGGACTCACAGGAGAGGTTCAAATAATAGAAAGTTAGAGTGTCAGTCCTCTTGTACTTATGTCGGCATTGTGCCATTTGTATTAAATTCAGGTGCAATTTCTGTGTTTCATCATCAATAAGAAGGTACAAGGGATACAGTAAACCTGAAGTGAAGCATCGGAATCAAAAACTGGAGTCACAGGAGAGATTCAAATCATAGAAAGTTAGAGTGCCACTCCTCTTGTACTTGAGACGGTATTGTGCCTTTTGTTGAAATTCGGGTGCAATTTCTGTGTTTCATCGTCAATAAGGTGGTCCAAGGGATACAGTGAACCTAAAGTGAAGCATGGGAATCTAAAACTGGACTCACAGGAGAGTTCAAATAATAGAAAGTTAGAATGTCAGTCCTCTTGTACTTAAGACGGCATTGTGCTTTTTGTATTAAATTCGGATTCAATTTCTGTGTTTCATCGTCAATAAGAAGGTGCAAGGGATACAGTAAACCTGAAGTGAAGCATCGGAAACTAAAACTGGACTCACAGGAGAGGTTCAAATCATAGAAAGTGAGAGTGTCAGTCCTCTTGTACTTAAGTCGGCATTGTGCCTTTTGAATTTAATTCCGGTGCAATTTCTGTCTTTCATCGTCGATAAGAAGGTGCAGGGTATACAGTAAACCTGAAGTGAAGCATCGGAATCTAAAACTGGACTCACAGGAGAGGTTCGAATCATAGAAAGTGAGAGTGTCAGTCCTCTTTTACTTAAGTCGGCATTGTGCCTTTTGAATTTAATTCCGATGCAATTTGTGTGTTTCATCGTCAATAAGAAGGTCCAAGGGATACAGTAAACTTGAAGTGAAGCATCGGAAACTAAAACTGGACTCACAGGAGAGGTTTAAATCATAGAAAGTGAAAGTGTCAGTCCTCTTGTACTTATGTCGGCATTGTGCCATTTGTATTAACTTCGGGTGCAATTTCAGTGTTTTATCGTCAATAAGAAGGTCCAAGGGATACAGTAAACCTGAAGTGAAGCATCGGAATCTAAACCTGGACTCACAGGAAAGGTTCAAATCATAGAAAGTGAGAACGTCAGTCCTCTTGTACTTAAGTCGGCATTGTGATTTTTGTATTAAATTCAGATGCAATTTCTGTGTTTCATCGTCAATATGAAGGTCCAAGGGATACAGTAAACCTAAGTGAAGCATCGGAATCTAAAACTGGACTCGCAGGAGAGCTTCAAATCATAGAAAGTTAGAGTGTCACTCCTCTTGTACTTGAGTTGGTATTGTGCCTGTTGTATTGGATTCGGGTGCAATTTCTGTGTTTCATCGTCAATACGAAGCTCCAAGGGCTACAGTAAACCTGAAGTGAAGCATCGGAATCTATACCTGGACTCACAGGAGAGGTTTAAATCATAGAAAGTTAGAGTGTCTGTCCTCTTGTACTTTAGTCGGCATTGTGCTTTTTGTGTTAAATTCGGATGCAATTTCTGTGTTTCATCGTCAATAAGAAGGTGCAAGGTATACAGTAAACCTGAAGTGAAACATCGGAATCTAAATCTAGACTAACAGGGGAGGTTCAAATCATAGAAAATGAGAGTGTCAGTCCTCTTGTACTTAAGTCGGCATTGTGGCATTTGTATTAAATTCGGATGCAATTTCTGTGTTTCATCGTCAATAAGCAGGTCGTAGGGATACAGTAAACCTGAAGTGAAGCATCGGAATCTAAAACTGGACTCACAGGAGAGGTTCAAATCATAGAAAGTGAGAGTGTCAGTCCTCTTGTACTTAAGCCGCCATTGTGATTTTTGTATTAAATTCGGATGGAATTTCTGTGATTCATCGTCAATCAGAAGGTCCAAGGGATACAGTAAACCTGAAGTGAAGCATCGGAATCTAAAACTGGACTCACAGGAGAGATTCAAATCATAGAAAGTTAGAGTGTCACTCCTCTTGTACTTACATCGGTATTGTGCCTTTTGTATTAAATTCGGATGCAATTTCTGTGTTTCATTGTCAATAAGAAGGTCCAAGGGATACAGTAAACCTTAAGTGAAGCATCGGAATCTAAAACTTGACTTGCAGGAGAGGTTCAAATCATAGAATGTTAGAGTGTCAGTCCTCTTTTACTTAAGTCGGCATTGTGCCTTTTGTATTAAATTCGGATGCAATTTCTGTGTTTCATCGTCTATAAGAAGGTCCAAGGGATACAGTAAACCTGAAGTGAAGCATCAGAATCTAAAACTGGACTCACAGGAGAGGTTCAAATCATAGAAAGTTAGAGTGTCAGTCCTCTTTTACTTAAGTCGGCATTGTGCCTTTTGTATTAAATTCCGATGCAATTTCTGTGTTTCATCGTCAATCAGAAGGTGCAAGGTATACAGTCAACCTAAAGTGAAGTACCGGAATCTGAAACTGGACTCACAAGAGAGGTTCAAATAGTAGAAGGAGAGAGTGTCAGTCCTCTTGCACATAAATCGCCATTGTGCCTCTTGTATTATTTTCGGACGCAATTTCTGTGTTTCATCGTCAATAAGAAGCTCCAAGGGATACAGTAAACCTGAAGTGAAGCATCGGAACATAAAACTGGACTCGCAGGAGAGGTTCAAATCATAGAAAGTGAGAGTGTCAGTCCTCTTGTACTTAAGTCGGCATTGTGGCATTTGTATTAAATTCGGATGCAATTTCTGTGTTTCATCGTCAATAAGCAGGTCGTAGGGATACAGTAAACCTGAAGTGAAGCAACGGAATCTGAAACTTTACTCACAGGAGAGGTTCAAATCATTGAAAGTGAGAGTGTCAGTCCTCTTGTACTTAAGTCGCCTTTGTGATTTTTGTATTAAATTCGGATGCAATTTCTGTGTTTCATCGTCAATAAGAAGGTCCAAGGGATACAGTAAACCTGAAGTGAAGCATCGGAATCTTAAACTAGACTCACAGGAGAGGTTTAAATCTTAGAAAGGTAGAGTGTCTGTCCTCTTGATCTTAAGTCGGCATTGTAGCTTTTGTATTAAATTCGGTTGCAAACTCTGTGTTTCATCGACAATAAGAAGGTCCAAGGGATACAGCAAACCTGAAGTGAAACATCGGAATCTAAAACTGGACTCACTGGAGAGGTTCAAATCATAGAAAGTGAGAGTGTCAGTCCTCTTTACTTAAATCGGCATTGTGCCTTTTGAATTTAATTCCGATGCAATTTCTGTGTTTCATCGTCAATAAGAAGGTGCAAGGTATACAGTAAACCTGAAGTGAAGCATCGGAATCTAAAACCGGACAAACAGGAGAGGTTCAAATCATAGAAAGTGAGAGTGTCAGTCGTCTACTACTTAGGTCGGCATTGTGCATTTTGAATTTAATTCCGATGCAATTTCTGTGTTTCAACGTCAATAAGAAGGTCCAAGGGATACAGTAAACCTGAAGTGAAGCATCGGAATCTAAAACTGTACTCACAGGAGAGATTCAAATCATAGAAAGTTAGAGTGTCACTCCTCTTGTACTTATATCGGTATTGTGCCTTTTCTATTAAATTCGGATGCAATTTCTGTGTTTCATCGTCAATAAGAAGGTCCAAGGGATACAGTAAACCTTAACTGAAGCATCGGAATCTAAAACTTGACTTGCAGGAGAGGTTTAAATCATAGAATGTTAGAGTGTCAGTCCTCTTTTACTTAAGTCGGCATTGTGCCTTTTGTATTAAATTCGGATGCAATTTCTGTGTTTCATCGTCTATAAGAAGGTCCAAGGGATACAGCAAACCTGAAGTGAAGCATCAGAATCTAAAACTGGACTCACAGGAGAGGTTCAAATCATAGAAAGTTGGAGTGTCAGTCCTCTTTTACTTAAGTCGGCATTGTGCCTTTTGTATTAAATTCCGATGCAATTTCTGTGTTTCATCGTCAATCAGAAGGAGCAAGGTATACAGTAAACCTAAAGTGAAGCACCGGAATGTGAAACTGGACTCACAGGAGAGGTTCAAATCGTAGAAAGTGAGAGTGTCGGTCCTCTTGTACTTAAGTCGCCATTGTGATTTTTGGATTAAATTCGGATGCAATTTCTGTGTTTCATCGTCAATAAGGAGGTCCAAGGGATACAGTAAACCTGAAGTGAAGCATCGGAATCGTAAACTGCACTCACAGGACAGGTTCAAAACATAAAAAGTTAGAGTGTCAGTCCTCTTGTACTGAAATCGGCATTGTACCTTTTGCATTACATTCGGATGCAAACACTGTGTTTCATCGTCAGTAAGAAGGTCCAAGGGATACAGCAAACCTGAAGTGAAGCATCGGAATCTAAAACTGGACTCACAGGAGAGTTTCAAATCATAGAAAGTGAGAGTGTCAGTCCTCTTGTACTTAAGTCGGCATTGTGCCTTTTGAATTTAATTCTGATGCAATTTCTGTGTTTCATCGTCAATAAGAAGGTGCAAGGTATACAGTAAACCTGAAGTGAACCATCGGAATCTAAAACTGGACTCACAGGAGGGGTTCAAATAATAGAAAGTGAGAGTGTCAATCCTCTTCTACTTAGGTCGGCATTGTGCCTTTTGAATTAAATTCCGATGCAATTTCTGTGTTTCATCGTCAATAAGTAGGTCCAAGGGATACAGTAAACATGAAGTGAAGCATCGGAATCTAAAACTGGACTCACAGGAGAGATTCAATCATAGAAAGTTAAAGTGTCACTCCTCTTGTACATAAGTCGGTATTGTGCCTTTTGTATTAAATTCGGATGCAATTTCTGTGTTTCATCGTCAATAAGAAGGTCCAAGGGATACAGTAAACCTTAAGTGAAGCATCGGAATCTAAAACTGGACTCACTGGACAGGTTCAAATCATAGAAAGTTAGAGTGTCAGTCCTCTTTTACTTAGGTCGGCATTGTGCCTTTTGTATTAAATTCCGATGCAATTTCTGTGTTTCATCGTCAATCAGAAGGTGCAAGGTATACAGTAAACCTGAAGTGAAGCATCGGAGTCTAAAACTGCACTCAAAGGAGAGGTTCAAATCATAGAAAGTGAGAGTGTCAGTCCTCTTGTACTTAAGACGGCATTGCGATATTTGTATTAAATTTGGATAAAATTTCTGTGTTTCATCGTCAATTAGATGGTCAAAGGTATACAGTAAACCTGAAGTGAAGCATCGGAATCTAAAACTGGACTCACACGAGAGGTTCAAATCATAGTAAGTTAGAGTGCCACTCCTCTTGTACTTAAGTCGGTATTGTGCCATTTTTATTACATTCGGATGCAATTTCTGTGTTTCATCGTCAATAAGAGTCCAAGGGATACAGTAAACCTGAAGTGAAGCATCGGAAACTAAAACTGGACTCACAGGAGAGGTTCAAATCATAGAAAGTTAGAATGTCAGTAGTCTTGTACTTAAGTCACCATTGTGATTTTTGTATTAAATTCGGATGCAATTTCTGTGTTTCATCGTCAGTAAGAAGGTCCAAGGGATACAGTAAACCTGTAGTGAAGCATCGGAATCTAAAACTGGACTCACAGGAGCGGTTCAAATCATAGAAAGTTAGAGTGTCAGTCCTCTTGTACTTAAGTCGGCATTGAACCTTTTGTATTAAATTCGGATGCAAACACTGTGTTTCATCGTCAATAAGAAAGTCCAAGGGATACAGTAAACCTGAAGTGAAGCTTCGGAATCTAAAACTGGACTCACAGGAGAGGTTCAAATCATAGAAAATTATAGTGTCAGTCCTCTTGTACTAAAGTCGGCATTGTGCATTTTGAATTTAATTCCGATGCAATTTCTGTGTTTCATCGTCAATAAGAAGGTGCAAGGTATACAGTAAACCTGAAGTGAAGCATCGGAATCTGAAACTAAACTCACAGGAGAAGTTCAAATCATTGAAAGTGAGAGTGTCAGTCCGCTTGTACTTAAGTCGCCATTGCGCCTTTTGTATTAAATTCGGATCCAATTTCTGTGTTTCATCGTCAATAAGAAGTTCCAAGGGATACAGTAAACCTGAAGTGAAGCATCGGAATTTAAAACTGGACTCACAGGGGGGGTTCAAATCATAGAAAGTTAGAGTGTCATTACTCTTGTACTTAAGTCGGCATTGTGCCTTTTGTATTAAATTCGGATGCAAACTCTGTGTTTCATCGTCAATAAGAAGGTCCAAGTGATACAGTAAACCTGAAGTGAAGCATTGGAATCTAAAACTGGTCTCACATTAGAGGTTAAAATCATAGATAGTGAGAGTGTCAGTCCTCTTGTACTTAATTCGTCATTGAACCATTTGTATTAAATTCGAATGCAAACACTGTGTTTCATCGTCAATAAGAAGGTCCAAGGGATACAGTAAACCTGAAGTGAAGCTTCGGAATCTAAAACTGGACTCACAGGAGAGGTTCAAATCATAGAAAGTGAGAGTGTCAGTCCTCTTGTACTTAAGTCGGCATTGTGCCTTTTGAATTTAATTCCGATGCAATTTCTGTGTTTCATCGTCAATAAGAATTTGCAAGGCATACAGTAAACCTGAAGTGAAGCATCGGAATCTGAAACTGGACTCACAGGAGAGGTTCAAATCATTGAAAGTGAGAGTGTCAGTCCTCTTGTACTTAAGTCGCCATTGTGCCTTTTGTACTAAATTCGGATCCAATTTCTGTGTTTCATCGTCAATAAGAAGGTCCAAGAGATACAGTAAACCTGAAGTGAAACATCGGAATCTAAAACTGGACTCACAGGAGAGGTTCAAATCATAGAAAGTTAGAGTGTCATTACTCTTGTACTTAAGTCGGCATTGTGCCTTTTGTATTAAATTCGGATGCAAACTCTGTGTATCATCGTCAATAAGAAGGTCCAAGTGATACAGTAAACCTGAAGTGAAGCATCGGAATCTAAAACTGGTCTCACATTAGAGGTTAAAATCATAGATAGTGAGAGTGTCAGTCCTCTTGTACTTAAGTCGGTATTGTGCCATTTGTATTAAATTCGGGTGCAATTTCTGTGTTTCATCGTCAGTAAGAAGGTCCAAGGGATACAGTTAACCTGAAGTGAAGCATCGGAATCTAAAACTGGACTCACAGGAAAGGTTCATATCATAGAAAGTGACAGTGTCAGTCCTCTTGTACTTAAGTCGGCATTGTGCCATTTGTATTAAATTCGGATGCAATTCCTGTGTTTCATAGTCAATAAGAAGGTCCAAGGGATACAGGAAACCTGAAGTGAAACATCGGAATCTAAAGCTGGACTCACAGGAGAGATTCAAATCATTGAAAGTTAGAGTGTCACTCCTCTTGTACTTAAGTCGGTATTATGCCTTTTGTATTAAATTCGGATGCAATTTCTGTGTTTTATCGTCAATAAGAAGGTCCAAGGTATACAGTAAACCTGAAGTGAAGCATCGGAATCTAAAACTGGACTCAAAGGAGAGGTTCAAATCATAGAAAGTTAGAGTGTCAGTCCTCTTTTACTTAAGTCGGCATTGTGCCGTTTGTATTAAATTCGGATGAAATTTCTGTGTTTCATCGTCAATAAGAAGGTCCAAGGGATACAGTAAACCTGAAGTGAAACATCAGAATCTAAAACTGGACTCACAGGAGAGGTTCAAATCATAAAAAAGAGAGTGTGTCAGTCCTCTTGTACTTAAGTCGCCATTGTGCCGTTTGTATTAAATTCAGATGCAATTACTGTGTTTCATCGTCAATATGAAGGTCCAAGGGATACAGTAAACCTGAAGTGAAGCATCGGAATCTAAAACTAGACTCACAGGAGAGGTTCAAATCATAGAAAATTAGAATTTCAGTCCTCTTGTACTTAAGTCGCCATTGTGAATTTTGTATTAAATTCGGATGCAATTTCTTTGTTTCATCGTAAATAAGAAGGTCCAAGGGATACAGTAAACCTGTAGTGAAGCATCGGAATCTAAAACTGGACTCACAGGAGAGGTTCAAATCATAGAAAGTGAGAGTGTCAGTCCTCTTGTACTTAAGTCGGCATTGAACCATTTGTATTAAATTCGGATGCAAACACTGTGTTTCATCGTAAATAAGAAGGTCCAAGGGATACAGTAAACCTGAAGTGAAGCTTCGGAATCTAAAACTGGACTTACAGGAGAGGTTCAAATCATAGAAAGTGAGAGTGTCAGTCCTCTTGTACTTAAGTCGGCATTGTGCCTTTTGAATTTAATTCCGATGCAATTTCAGTGTTTCATCGTCAATAAGTATTTGCATGGTATACAGTAAACCTGAAGTGAAGCATCGGAATCTGAAACTGGACTCACAGGAGAGGTTCAAATCATTGAAAGTGAGAGTGTCAGTCCTCTTGTACTTAAGTCCCCATTGTGCCTTTTGTATTAAATTCGGATCCAATTTCTGTGTTTCATCGTCAATAAGAAGGTCCAAGGGATACAGTAAACCTGAAGTGAAACATCGGAATCTAAAACTGGACTCACAGGGGCGGTTCAAATCATAGAAAATTATAGTGTCATTACTCTTGTACTTAAGTCGGCATTGTGCCTTTTGTATTAAATTCGGATGCAAACTCTGTGTTTCATCGTCAATAAGAAGGTCCAAGTGATACAGTAAACCTGAAGTGAAGCATCGGAATCTAAAACTGGTCTCACATAGAGGTTAAAATCATAGATAGTGAGAGTGTCAGTTCTCTTGTACTTAAGTCGGTATTGTGCCATTTGTATTAAATTCGGGTGCAATTTCTGTATTTCATCGTCAGTAAGAAGGTCCAAGGGATACAGTAAACCTGAAGTGAAGCATCGGAATCTAAAACTGGACTCACAGGAATGGTTCAAATCATAGAAAGTGACAGTGTCAGTCCTCTTGTACTTAAGTCGGCATTGTGGCATTTGTATTAAATTCGGATGCAATTTCTGTGTTTCATCGTCAATAAGAAGGTCCAAGGGATATAGTAAACCTGAAGTGAAGCATCGGAATCTAAAACTGGACTCACGGGAGAGGTTCAAATCATAGAAAGTTAGAGTGTTTGTCCTCTTTTACTTAAGTCGGCATTGTGCCTTTTGTATTAAATTCCGATGCAATTTCTATGTTTCATCGTCAATAAGAAGGTGCAAGGTATACAGTAAACCTGGAGTGAAGCATCGGAAATTAAAACCGGACTCACAGGAGAGGTTCAAATCATAGAAAGAGAGAGTGTCAGTCCTCTTGTACTTAAGTCGGCATTGTGCCATTTGTATTAAATTCGGATGCAATTCCCGTGTTTCATAGTCAATAAGAAGGTCCAAGGGACACAGGAAACCTGAAGTGAAACATCGGAATCTAAAACTGGACTCACAGGAGAGATTCAAATCATAGAAAGTTAGAGTGTCACTCCTCTTGTACTTAAGTCGATATTGTGCCTTTTGTATTAAATTCGGATGCAATTTCTGTGTTTTATCGTCAATAAGACGGTCCAAGGTATACAGTAAACCTGAAGTGAAGCATCGTAATCTAAAACTGGACTTGCAGGAGAGGTTCAAATCATAGAAAGTTAGAGTGTCAGTCCTCTTTTACTTAAGTCGGCATTGTGCCTTTTGTATTAAATTCGGATGAAATTTCTGTGTTTCATCGTCAATAAGAAGGTCCAAGGGATACAGTAAACCTGAAGTGAAGCATCAGAATCTAAAACTGGACTTACAGGAGATGTTCAAATCATAGAAAGAGAGTGTGTCAGTCCTTTTGTACTTAAGTCGCCATTGCGCCTTTTGTATTAAATTCGGATGCAATTACTGTGTTTCATCGTCAATAAGAAGGTCCAAGGGACACAGTAAACCTTAAGTGACGCATCGGAATCTAAAACTAGACTCACAGGAGAGGTTCAAATCATAGAAAGTTAGAATGTCAGTCCTCTTGTACTTAAGTCGCTATTGTGATTTTTGTATTACATTCGGATGCAATTTCTGTGTTTCATCGTCAATAAGAAGGTCCAAGGGATACAGTAAACCTGTAGTGAAGCATCGGAATCTAAAACTGGACTCACAGGAGAGGTTCAAATCATAGGAAGTTAGAGTGTCAGTCCTCTTGTACTTAAGTCGGCTTTGAACCTTTTGTATTAAATTCGGATGCAAACACTGTGTTTCATCGTCAATAAGAAGGTCCAAGGGATACAGTAAACCTGAAGTGAAGCTTCGGAATCAAAAACTGGACTCACAGGAGAGGTTCAAATCATAGTAAGTGAGAGTGTCAGTCCTCTTGTACTTAAGTCGGCATTGTGCCTTTTTAACTTAATTCCTATGCAATTTCTGTGTTTCATCGTCAATAAGAAGGTGCAAGGTATACAGTAAACCTGAAGTGAAGCATCGGAATCTGAAACTGGACTCACAGGAGAGGTTCAAATCATTGAAAGTGAGAGTGTCAGTCCTCTTGTACTTAAGTCGCCATTGTGCCTTTTGTATTAAATTCGGATCCAATTTCTGTGTTTCATCGTCAATAAGAAGGTCCAAGGGATACAGTAAACCTGAAGTGAAACATCGGAATCTAAAACTGGACTCACAGGAGGGGTATAAATCATAGAATGTTATAGTGTCATTACTCTTGTACTTAAGTCGGCATTGTGCCTTTTGTATTAAATTCGGATGCAAACTCTGTGTTTCATCGTCAATAAGAAGGTCGAAGGGATATAGTAAACCTGAAGTGAAGCATCGGAATCTTAAACTGGACCCACGGGAGAGGTCAAATCATAGAATGTTAGAGTGTCAGTCCTCTTTTACTTAAGTCGGCATTGTGCCTTTTGTATTAAATTCCGATGCAATTTCTATGTTTCATCGTCAATAAGAAGGTGCAAGGTATACAGTAAACCTGGAGTGAAGCATCGGAAATTAAAACCGGACTCACAGGAGAGGTTCAAATCATAGAAAGAGAGAGTGTCAGTCCTCTTGTACTTAAGTCGGCATTGTGCCATTTGTATTAAATTCGGATGCAATTCCTGTGTTTCATAGTCAATAAGAATGTCCAAGGGATACAGGAAACCTGAAGTGAAACATCGGAACCTGAAACTGGACTCACAGAAGAGGTTCAAATCATAGAAAGAGAGTGTGTCAGTCCTCTTGTACTTAAGTCGCCATTGTGCCTTTTGTATTAAATTCGGATGCAATTACTGTGCTTCATCGTCAATAAGAAGGTCCAAGGATACAGTATACTTGACGTGAAGCATCGGATTCTTAAACTGGACTCACAGGAGTGGTTCAAATCATATAACGTTAGTGTGTCAGTCCACTTGTACTTAAGTCGGCATTGTACCTTATGTATTTAATTCGTATGTAAAATCTGTGTTTCATCGTCAGTAAGCAGGTCCAAGGGATACAGCAAACCTGAAGTGAAGCATCGGAATCTAAAACTGGACTCTCAGGAGAGGTTTAAATCATAGAAAGTGAGAGTGTCAGTCCTCTTGTACTTAAGTCGGCATTGTGCCTTTTGAATTTAATTCCGATGTAATTTCTGTGTTTCATCGTCAATAAGAAGGTGCAAGGTATACAGTAAACCTGAAGTGAAGCATCGGAATCTAAAACTGGACTCACAGGAGAGGTTCAAATAATAGAAAGTGAGAGTGTCAGTCCTCTTCTACTTAGGTCGGCATTGTGCCTTTTGAATTAAATTCCGATGCAATTTCTGTGTTTCATCGTCAATAAGTAGGTCCAAGAGATACAGTAAACATGAAGTGAAGCATCGGAATCTAAAACTGGACTCACAGGAGAGATTCAAATCATAGAATGTTAAAGTGTCACTCCTCTTGTACATAAGTCGGTATTGTGCCTTTTGTATTAAATTCGGACGCAATTTCTGTGTTTCATCGTCAATAAGAAGGTCCAAGGGATACAGTAAACCTGAAGTGAAGCATCGGAATCTAAAACTGGACTCACAGGAGCGGTTCAAATCATAGAAAGTGAGAGTGTCAGTCCTCTTGTACTTAAGTCGGTATTGTGCCATTTGTATTACATTCGGATGCAATATCTGTGTTTCATCGTCAATAAGAAAGTCCAAGGGATACAGTAAACCTGAAGTGAAGCATCTGAATCTAAAACTGGACTCACACGATAGGTTCAAATCATAGAAAGTTAGAGTGTCACTCCTCTTGTACTTAAGTCGGTATTGTGCCATTTGTATTACATTCGGATGCAATTTCTGTGTTTTATCGTCAATAAGAAAGTCCAAGGGATACAGTGAACCTGAAGTGAAGCATCGGAATCTAAAACTGGACTCACAGGATAGGTTCAAATCATAGAAAGTTAGAATCTCAGTCCTCTTGTACTTAAGTCGGCATTGTGCCTTTTGTATTAAATTCGGATGCAATTTCTGTGTTTCATCGTCAATACGAAGGTGCAAGGTATACAGTAAACCTAAAGTGAAGCATCGGAATCTAAAACTGGACTCACAGGAGAGGTTCAAATCCTAGAAAGAGAGAGTGTCAGTCCTCTTGTACTTAAGTCGGCATTGTGACATTTGTATTAAATTCGGATGCAATTTCTGTGTTTCATCGTCAATAAGAAGGACCAAGGGATACAGTAAACCTGAAGTGATGCATCGGAATCTAACACTGGACTCAGAGAAGAGTTTCAAATCATAGAAAGTGAGAGTGTCAGTCCTCTTGTACTTAAGTCGCCATTGTGATTTTTGTATTAAATTCGGATGCAATTTCTGTGTTTCATCGTCAATAAGAAGGTCCAAGGGATACAGTAAACCTGAAGTGAAGCATCGGAATCTAAAACTAGTCTCACAGGAGAGGTTCAAATCATAGAAAATTAGAATTTCAGTCCTCTTGTACTTAAGTCGCCATTGTGAATTTTGTATTAAATTCGGATGCAATTTCTTTGTTTCATCGTAAATAAGAAGGTCCAAGGGATACAGTAAACCTGTAGTGAAGCATCGGAATCTAAAACTGGACTCACAGGAGAGGTTCAAATCATAGAAAGTGAGAGTGTCAGTCCTCTTGTACTTAAGTCGGCATTGAACCATTTGTATTAAATTCGGATGCAAACACTGTGTTTCATCGTCAATAAGAAGGTCCAAGGGATACAGTAAACCTGAAGTGAAGCTTCGGAATCTAAAACTGGACTTACAGGAGAGGTTCAAATCATAGAAAGTGAGAGAGTCAGTCCTCTTGTACTTAAGTCGGCATTGTGCCTTTTGAATTTAATTCCGATGCAATTTCAGTGTTTCATCGTCAATAAGTATTTGCATGGTATACAGTAAACCTGAAGTGAATCATCGGAATCTGAAACTGGACTCACAGGAGAGGTTCAAATCATTGAAAGTGAGAGTGTCAGTCCTCTTGTACTTAAGTCCCCATTGTGCCTTTTGTATTAAATTCGGATCCAATTTCTGTGTTTCATCGTCAATAAGAAGGTCCAAGGGATACAGTAAACCTGAAGTGAAACATCGGAATCTAAAACTGGACTCACAGGGGCGGTTCAAATCATAGAAAATTATAGTGGCATTACTCTTGTACTTAAGTCGGCATTGTGCCTTTTGTATTAAATTCGGATGCAAACTCTGTGTTTCATCGTCAATAAGAAGGTCCAAGTGATACAGTAAACCTGAAGTGAAGCATCGGAATCTAAAACTGGTCTCACATAGAGGTTAAAATCATAGATAGTGAGAGTGTCAGTTCTCTTGTACTTAAGTCGGTATTGTGCCATTTGTATTAAATTCGGGTGCAATTTCTGTATTTCATCGTCAGTAAGAAGGTCCAAGGGATACAGTAAACCTGAAGTGAAGCATCGGAATCTAAAACTGGACTCACAGGAATGGTTCAAATCATAGAAAGTGACAGTGTCAGTCCTCTTGTACTTAAGTCGGCATTGTGGCATTTGTATTAAATTCGGATGCAATTTCTGTGTTTCATCGTCAATAAGAAGGTCCAAGGGATATAGTAAACCTGAAGTGAAGCATCGGAATCTAAAACTGGACTCACGGGAGAGGTTCAAATCATAGAAAGTTAGAGTGTTTGTCCTCTTTTACTTAAGTCGGCATTGTGCCTTTTGTATTAAATTCCGATGCAATTTCTATGTTTCATCGTCAATAAGAAGGTGCAAGGTATACAGTAAACCTGGAGTGAAGCATCGGAAATTAAAACCGGACTCACAGGAGAGGTTCAAATCATAGAAAGAGAGAGTGTCAGTCCTCTCGTACTTAAGTCGGCATTGTGCCATTTGTATTAAATTCGGATGCAATTCCCGTGTTTCATAGTCAATAAGAAGGTCCAAGGGACACAGGAAACCTGAAGTGAAACATCGGAATCTAAAACTGGACTCACAGGAGAGATTCAAATCATAGAAAGTTAGAGTGTCACTCCTCTTGTACTTAAGTCGATATTGTGCCTTTTGTATTAAATTCGGATGCAATTTCTGTGTTTTATCGTCAATAAGACGGTCCAAGGTATACAGTAAACCTGAAGTGAAGCATCGTAATCTAAAACTGGACTTGCAGGAGAGGTTCAAATCATAGAAAGTTAGAGTGTCAGTCCTCTTTTACTTAAGTCGGCATTGTGCCTTTTGTATTAAATTCGGATGAAATTTCTGTGTTTCATCGTCAATAAGAAGGTCCAAGGGATACAGTAAACCTGAAGTGAAGCATCAGAATCTAAAACTGGACTTACAGGAGATGTTCAAATCATAGAAAGAGAGTGTGTCAGTCCTTTTGTACTTAAGTCGCCATTGCGCCTTTTGTATTAAATTCGGATGCAATTACTGTGTTTCATCGTCAATAAGAAGGTCCAAGGGACACAGTAAACCTTAAGTGACGCATCGGAATCTAAAACTAGACTCACAGGAGAGGTTCAAATCATAGAAAGTTAGAATGTCAGTCCTCTTGTACTTAAGTCGCTATTGTGATTTTTGTATTAAATTCGGATGCAATTTCTGTGTTTCATCGTCAATAAGAAGGTCCAAGGGATACAGTAAACCTGTAGTGAAGCATCGGAATCTAAAACTGGACTCACAGGAGAGGTTCAAATCATAGGAAGTTTGAGTGTCAGTCCTCTTGTACTTAAGTCGGCTTTGAACCTTTTGTATTAAATTCGGATGCAAACACTGTGTTTCATCGTCAATAAGAAGGTCCAAGGGATACAGTAAACCTGAAGTGAAGCTTCGGAATCAAAAACTGGACTCACAGGAGAGGTTCAAATCATAGAAAGTGAGAGTGTCAGTCCTCTTGTACTTAAGTCGGCATTGTGCCTTTTTAATTTAATTCCTATGCAATTTCTGTGTTTCATCGTCAATAAGAAGGTGCAAGGTATACAGTAAACCTGAAGTGAAGCATCGGAATCTGAAACTGGACTCACAGGAGAGGTTCAAATCATTGAAAGTGAGAGTGTCAGTCCTCTTGTACTTAAGTCGCCATTGTGCCTTTTGTATTAAATTCGGATCCAATGTCTGTGTTTCATCGTCAATAAGAAGGTCCAAGGGATACAGTAAACCTGAAGTGAAACATCGGAATCTAAAACTGGACTCACAGGAGGGGTATAAATCATAGAATGTTATAGTGTCATTACTCTTGTACTTAAGTCGGCATTGTGCCTTTTGTATTAAATTCGGATGCAAACTCTGTGTTTCATCGTCAATAAGAAGGTCGAAGGGATATAGTAAACCTGAAGTGAAGCATCGGAATCTTAAACTGGACCCACGGGAGAGGTCAAATCATAGAATGTTAGAGTGTCAGTCCTCTTTTACTTCAGTCGGCATTGTGCCTTTTGTATTAAATTCCGATGCAATTTCTATGTTTCATCGTCAATAAGAAGGTGCAAGGTATACAGTAAACCTGGAGTGAAGCATCGGAAATTAAAACCGGACTCACAGGAGAGGTTCAAATCATAGAAAGAGAGAGTGTCAGTCCTCTTGTACTTAAGTCGGCATTGTGCCATTTGTATTAAATTCGGATGCAATTCCTGTGTTTCATAGTCAATAAGAATGTCCAAGGGATACAGGAAACCTGAAGTGAAACATCGGAATCTGAAACTGGACTCACAGAAGAGGTTCAAATCATAGAAAGATAGTGTGTCAGTCCTCTTGTACTTAAGTCGCCATTGTGCCTTTTGTATTAAATTCGGATGCAATTACTGTGCTTCATCGTCAATAAGAAGGTCCAAGGATACAGTATACTTGACGTGAAGCATCGGATTCTTAAACTGGACTCACAGGAGAGGTTCAAATCATATAAAGTTAGTGTGTCAGTCCACTTGTACTTAAGTCGGCATTGTACCTTATGTATTTAATTCGTATGTAAACTCTGTGTTTCATCGTCAGTAAGCAGGTCCAAGGGATACAGCAAACCTGAAGTGAAGCATCGGAATCTAAAACTGGACTCTCAGGAGAGGTTTAAATCATAGAAAGTGTTAGTGTCAGTCCTCTTCTACTTAGGTCGGCATTGTGCCTTTTGTATTAAATTCCGATGCAATTTCTATGTTTCATCGTCAATAAGAAGGTGCAAGGTATACAGTAAACCTGGAGTGAAGCATCGGAAATTAAAACCGGACTCACAGGAGAGGTTCAAATCATAGAAAGAGAGAGTGTCAGTCCTCTTGTACTTAGGTCGGCATTGTGCCTTTTGAATTTAATTCCGATGTAATTTCTGTGTTTCATCGTCAATAAGAAGGTGCAAGGTATACAGTAAACCTGAAGTGAAGCATCGGAATCTAAAACTGGACTCACAGGAGAGGTTCAAATAATAGAAAGTGTTAGTGTCAGTCCTCTTCTACTTAGGTCGGCATTGTGCCTTTTGAATTAAATTCCGATGCAATTTCTGTGTTTCATCGTCAATAAGTAGGTCCAAGAGATACAGTAAACATGAAGTGAAGCATCGGAATCTAAAACTGGACTCACAGGAGAGATTCAAATCATAGAATGTTAAAGTGTCACTCCTCTTGTACATAAGTCGGTATTGTGCCTTTTGTATTAAATTCGGACGCAATTTCTGTGTTTCATCGTCAATAAGAAGGTCCAAGGGATACAGTAAACCTGAAGTGAAGCATCGGAATCTAAAACTGGACTCACAGGAGGGGTTCAAATCATAGAAAGTGAGAGTGTCAGTCATCTTGTACTTAAGTCGGTATTGTGCCATTTGTATTACATTCGGATGCAATATCTGTGTTTCATCGTCAATAAGAAAGTCCAAGGGATACAGTAAACCTGAAGTGAAGCATCTGAATCTAAAACTGGACTCACACGATAGGTTCAAATCATAGAAAGTTAGAGTGCCACTCCTCTTGTACTTAAGTCGGTATTGTGCCATTTGTATTACATTCGGATGCAATTTCTGTGTTTTATCGTCAATAAGAAAGTCCAAGGGATACAGTGAACCTGAAGTGAAGCATCGGAATCTAAAACTGGACTCACAGGATAGGTTCAAATCATAGAAAGTTAGAATCTCAGTCCTCTTGTACTTAAGTCGGCATTGTGCCTTTTGTATTAAATTCGGATGCAATTTCTGTGTTTCATCGTCAATACGAAGGTGCAAGGTATACAGTAAACCTAAAGTGAAGCATCGGAATCTAAAACTGGACTCACAGGAGAGGTTCAAATCCTAGAAAGAGAGAGTGTCAGTCCTCTTGTACTTAAGTCGGCATTGTGACATTTGTATTAAATTCGGATGCAATTTCTGTGTTTCATCGTCAATAAGAAGGACCAAGGGATACAGTAAACCTGAAGTGATGCATCGGAATCTAACACTGGACTCAGAGAAGAGTTTCAAATCATAGAAAGTGAGAGTGTCAGTCCTCTTGTACTTAAGTCGCCATTGTGATTTTTGTATTAAATTCGGATGCAATTTCTGTGTTTCATCGTCAATAAGAAGGTCCAAGGGATACAGTAAACCTGAAGTGAAGCATCGGAATCTAAAACTAGACTCACAGGAGAGGTTCAAATCATAGAAAATTAGAATTTCAGTCCTCTTGTACTTAAGTCGCCATTGTGAATTTTGTATTAAATTCGGATGCAATTTCTTTGTTTCATCGTAAATAAGAAGGTCCAAGGGATACAGTAAACCTGTAGTGAAGCATCGGAATCTAAAACTGGACTCACAGGAGAGGTTCAAATCATAGAAAGTGAGAGTGTCAGTCCTCTTGTACTTAAGTCGGCATTGAACCATTTGTATTAAATTCGGATGCAAACACTGTGTTTCATCGTCAATAAGAAGGTCCAAGGGATACAGTAAACCTGAAGTGAAGCTTCGGAATCTAAAACTGGACTTACAGGAGAGGTTCAAATCATAGAAAGTGAGAGAGTCAGTCCTCTTGTACTTAAGTCGGCATTGTGCCTTTTGAATTTAATTCCGATGCAATTTCAGTGTTTCATCGTCAATAAGTATTTGCATGGTATACAGTAAACCTGAAGTGAAGCATCGGAATCTGAAACTGGACTCACAGGAGAGGTTCAAATCATTGAAAGTGAGAGTGTCAGTCCTCTTGTACTTAAGTCCCCATTGTGCCTTTTGTATTAAATTCCTATCCAATTTCTGTGTTTCATCGTCAATAAGAAGGTCCAAGGGATACAGTAAACCTGAAGTGAACATCGGAATCTAAAACTGGACTCACAGGAGCGGTTCAAATCATAGAAAATTATAGTGTCATTACTCTTGTACTTAAGTCGGCATTGTGCCTTTTGTATTAAATTCGGATGCAAACTCTGTGTTTCATCGTCAATAAGAAGGTCCAAGTGATACAGTAAACCTGAAGTGAAGCATCGGAATCTAAAACTGGTCTCACATAGAGGTTAAAATCATAGATAGTGAGAGTGTCAGTTCTCTTGTACTTAAGTCGGTATTGTGCCATTTGTATTAAATTCGGGTGCAATTTCTGTATTTCATCGTCAGTAAGAAGGTCCAAGGGATACAGTAAACCTGAAGTGAAGCATCGGAATCTAAAACTGGACTCGCAGGAATGGTTCAAATCATAGAAAGTGACAGTGTCAGTCCTCTTGTACTTAAGTCGGCATTGTGGCATTTGTATTAAATTCGGATGCAATTTCTGTGTTTCATCGTCAATAAGAAGGTCCAAGGGATATAGTAAACCTGAAGTGAAGCATCGGAATCTAATTCTGGACTCACGGGAGAGGTTCAAATCATAGAAAGTTAGAGTGTTTGTCCTCTTTTACTTAAGTCGGCATTGTGCCTTTTGTATTAAATTCCGATGCAATTTCTATGTTTCATCGTCAATAAGAAGGTGCAAGGTATACAGTAAACCTGGAGTGAAGCATCGGAAATTAAAACTGGACTCACAGGAGAGGTTCAAATCATAGAAAGAGAGAGTGTCAGTCCTCTTGTACTTAAGTCGGCATTGTGCCATTTGTATTAAATTCGGATGCAATTCCCGTGTTTCATAGTCAATAAGAAGGTCCAAGGGACACAGGAAACCTGAAGTGAAACATCGGAATCTAAAACTGGACTCACAGGAGAGATTCAAATCATAGAAAGTTAGAGTGTCACTCCTCTTGTACTTAAGTCGATATTGTGCCTTTTGTATTAAATTCGGATGCAATTTCTGTGTTTTATCGTCAATAAGACGGTCCAAGGTATACAGTAAACCTGAAGTGAAGCATCGTAATCTAAAACTGGACTTGCAGGAGAGGTTCAAATCATAGAAAGTTAGAGTGTCAGTCCTCTTTTACTTAAGTCGGCATTGTGCCTTTTGTATTAAATTCGGATGAAATTTCTGTGTTTCATCGTCAATAAGAAGGTCCAAGGGATACAGTAAACCTGAAGTGAAGCATCAGAATCTAAAACTGGACTTACAGGAGATGTTCAAATCATAGAAAGAGAGTGTGTCAGTCCTTTTGTACTTAAGTCGCCATTGCGCCTTTTGTATTAAATTCGGATGCAATTACTGTGTTTCATCGTCAATAAGAAGGTCCAAGGGACACAGTAAACCTTAAGTGACGCATCGGAATCTAAAACTAGACTCACAGGAGAGGTTCAAATCATAGAAAGTTAGAATGTCAGTCCTCTTGTACTTAAGTCGCTATTGTGATTTTTGTATTAAATTCGGATGCAATTTCTGTGTTTCATCGTCAATAAGAAGGTCCAAGGGATACAGTAAACCTGTAGTGAAGCATCGGAATCTAAAACTGGACTCACAGGAGAGGTTCAAATCATAGGAAGTTAGAGTGTCAGTCCTCTTGTACTTAAGTCGGCTTTGAACCTTTTGTATTAAATTCGGATGCAAACACTGTGTTTCATCGTCAATAAGAAGGTCCAAGGGATACAGTAAACCTGAAGTGAAACTTCGGAATCAAAAACTGGACTCACAGGAGAGGTTCAAATCATAGAAAGTGAGAGTGTCAGTCCTCTTGTACTTAAGTCGGCATTGTGCCTTTTTAATTTAATTCCTATGCAATTTCTGTGTTTCATCGTCAATAAGAAGGTGCAAGGTATACAGTAAACCTGAAGTGAAGCATCGGAATCTGAAACTGGACTCACAGGAGAGGTTCAAATCATTGAAAGTGAGAGTGTCAGTCCTCTTGTACTTAAGTCGCCATTGTGCCTTTTGTATTAAATTCGGATCCAATTTCTGATTTTCATCGTCAATAAGAAGGTCCAAGGGATACAGTAAACCTGAAGTGAAACATCGGAATCTAAAACTGGACTCACAGGAGGGGTATAAATCATAGAATGTTATAGTGTCATTACTCTTGTACTTAAGTCGGCATTGTGCCTTTTGTATAAAATTCGGATGCAAACTCTGTGTTTCATCGTCAATAAGAAGGTCGAAGGGATATAGTAAACCTGAAGTGAAGCATCGGAATCTTAAACTGGACCCACGGGAGAGGTCAAATCATAGAATGTTAGAGTGTCAGTCCTCTTTTACTTAAGTCGGCATTGTGCCTTTTGTATTAAATTCAGATGCAATTTCTATGTTTCATCGTCAATAAGAAGGTGCAAGGTATACAGTAAACCTGGAGTGAAGCATCGGAAATTAAAACCGGACTCACAGGAGAGGTTCAAATCATAGAAAGAGAGAGTGTCAGTCCTCTTGTACTTAAGTCGGCATTGTGCCATTTGTATTAAATTCGGATGCAATTCCTGTGTTTCATAGTCAATAAGAATGTCCAAGGGATACAGGAAACCTGAAGTGAAACATCGGAATCTGAAACTGGACTCACAGAAGAGGTTCAAATCATAGAAAGAGAGTGTGTCAGTCCTCTTGTACTTAAGTCGCCATTGTGCCTTTTGTATTAAATTCGGATGCAATTACTGTGCTTCATCGTCAATAAGAAGGTCCAAGGATACAGTATACTTGACGTGAAGCATCGGATTCTTAAACTGGACTCACAGGAGAGGTTCAAATCATATAAAGTTAGTGTGTCAGTCCACTTGTACTTAAGTCGGCATTGTACCTTATGTATTTAATTCGTATGTAAACTCTGTGTTTCATCGTCAGTAAGCAGGTCCAAGGGATACAGCAAACCTGAAGTGAAGCATCGGAATCTAAAACTGGACTCTCAGGAGAGGTTTAAATCATAGAAAGTGAGAGTGTCAGTCCTCTTGTACTTAAGTCGGCATTGTGCCTTTTGAATTTAATTCCGATGTAATTTCTGTGTTTCATCGTCAATAAGAAGGTGCAAGGTATACAGTAAACCTGAAGTGAAGCATCGGAATCTAAAACTGGACTCACAGGAGAGGTTCAAATAATGGAAAGTGAGAGTGTCAGTCCTCTTCTACTTAGGTCGGCATTGTGCCTTTTCAATTAAATTCCGATGCAATTTCTGTGTTTCATCGTCAATAAGTAGGTCCAAGAGATACAGTAAACATGAAGTGAAGCATCGGAATCTAAAACTGGACTCACAGGAGAGATTCAAATCATAGAATGTTAAAGTGTCACTCCTCTTGTACATAAGTCGGTATTGTGCCTTTTGTATTAAATTCGGACGCAATATCTGTGTTTCATCGTCAATAAGAAGGTCCAAGGGATACAGTAAACATGAAGTGAAGCATCGGAATCTAAAACTGGACTCACAGGAGGGGTTCAAATCATAGAAAGTGAGAGTGTCAGTCCTCTTGTACTTAAGTCGGTATTGTGCCATTTGTATTACATTCGGATGCAATATCTGTGTTTCATCGTCAATAAGAAAGTCCAAGGGATACAGTAAACCTGAAGTGAAGCATCTGAATCTAAAACTGGACTCACACGATAGGTTCAAATCATAGAAAGTTAGAGTGTCACTCCTCTTGTACTTAAGTCGGTATTGTGCCATTTGTATTACATTCGGATGCAATTTCTGTGTTTTATCGTCAATAAGAAAGTCCAAGGGATACAGTGAACCTGAAGTGAAGCATCGGAATCTAAAACTGGACTCACAGGATAGGTTCAAATCATAGAAAGTTAGAATCTCAGTCCTCTTGTACTTAAGTCGGCATTGTGCCTTTTGTATTAAATTCAGATGCAATTTCTGTGTTTCATCGTCAATACGAAGGTGCAAGGTATACAGTAAACCTAAAGTGAAGCTTCGGAATCTAAAACTGGACTCACAGGAGAGGTTCAAATCCTAGAAAGAGAGAGTGTCAGTCCTCTTGTACTTAAGTCGGCATTGTGACATTTGTATTAAATTCGGATGCAATTTCTGTGTTTCATCGTCAATAAGAAGGACCAAGGGATACAGTAAACCTGAAGTGATGCATCGGAATCTAACACTGGACTCAGAGAAGAGTTTCAAATCATAGAAAGTGAGAGTGTCAGTCCTCTTGTACTTAAGTCGCCATTGTGATTTTTGTATTAAATTCGGATGCAATTTCTGTGTTTCATCGTCAATAAGAAGGTCCAAGGGATACAGTAAACCTGTAGTGAAGCATCGGAATCTAAAACTCGACTCCCAGGAGAGTTTCAAATCATAGAATGTTGGAGTGTCAGCCCTCTTGTACTTAAGTCGGCATTGAAACTTTTGTATTAAATTCGGATGCAAACACTGTGTTTCATCGTCAATAAGAAGGTCCAAGGGATACAGTAAACCTGAAGTGAAGCTTCGGAATCTAAAACTGGACTCACAGGAGAGGTTCAAATCATAGAAAGTGAGAGTGTCAGTCCCCTTGTACTTAAATCGGCATTGTGCCTTTTGAATTTAATTCAGATGCAATTTCTGTGTTTCATCGTCAATAAGAAGGTGCAAGGTATACAGTAAACCTGAAGTGAAGCATCGGAATCTGAAACTGGACTCACAGGAAAGGTTCAAATCATTGAAAGTGAGAGTGTCAGTCCTCTCGTACTTATGTCGGCATTGTGCCTTTTGTATTAAATTCCGATGCAATTCCTATGTTTCATCGTCAATAAGAAGGTGCAAGGTATACAGTAAACCTGGAGTGAAGCATCGTAATTTAAAACCGGACTCACAGGAGAGGTTCAAATCATAGAAAGAGAGAGTGTCAGTCCTCTTGTACTTAAGTCGGCATTGTGCTGTTTGTATTAAATTCGGATGCAAATCCTGTGTTTCATAGTCAATAAGAAGGTCCAAGGGAAACAGTAAACCTGAAGTGAAACATCGGAATCTAAAACTGGACTCACAGGAGAGATTCAAATCATATAAAGTTAGAGTGGCACTAATCTTGTACTTAAGTCGGTATTGTGCCTTTTGTATTAAATTCGGATGCAATTTCTGTGTTTTATCGTCAATAAGAAGGTCCAAGGTATACAGTAAACCTGAAGTGAAGCATCGGAATCTAAAACTGGACTTGCAGGAGTGGTTCAAATCATAGAAAGTTAGAAAGTCAGTCCTCTTTTACTTAAGTCGGCATTGTGCCTTTTGAATTTAATTCCGATGCAATTTCTGTGTTTCATCGTCAATAAGAATTAGCAAGGTATACAGTAAACCTGAAGTGAAGCATCGGTATCTGAAACTGGACTCACAGGAAAGGTTCAAATCATTGAAACTGAGAGTGTCAGTCCTCTTGTACTTATGTTGGCATTGTGCCTTTTGTATTAAATTCCGATGCAATTCCTCTGTTTCATCGTCAATAAGAAGGTGCAAGGTATACAGTAAACCTGGAGTGAAGCATCGGAATTTAAAACCGGACTCACAGGAGAGGTTCAAATAATAGAAAGAGAGAGTGTCAGTCCTCTTGTACTTAAGTCGGCATTGTGCTATTTGTATTAAATTCGGATGCAATTCCTGTGTTTCATAGTCAATAAGAAGGTCCAAGGGATACAGTAAACCTGAAGTGAAACATCGGAATCTAAAACTGGACTCACAGGAGAGATTCAAATCATAGAAAGTTAGAGTGTCGCTCCTCTTGTACTTAAGTCGCCATTGTGTTTTTTGTATTAAATTCGGATGCAATTTCTGTGTTTCATCGTCAATAAGAAGGTCCAAGGGATACAGTAAACCTGTAGTGAAGCATCGGAATCTAAAACTGGACTCACAGGAGAGGTTCAAATCATAGAAAGTTAGAGTGTCAGTCCTCTTGTACTTAAGTCGGCATTGAACCTTTTGTGTTAAATTCGGATGCAAACACTGTGTTTCATCGTCAATAAGAAGGTCCAAGGGATACAGTAAACCTGAAGTGAAGCATCGGAATCTGAAACTGGACTCACAGGAAAGGTTCAAATCATAGAAAGTGAGAGTGTCAGTCCTCTTGTACTTAAGTCGCCATTGTGCCTTTTGTATTAAATTCGGATCCAATTTCTGTGTTTCATCGTCAATAAGAAGGTCCAAGGGATACAGTAAACCTGAAGTGAAGCATCGGAATCTAAAACTGGACGCACAGGAGGGGTTCAAATCATAGATAGTGAGAGTGTCAGTCCTCTTGTACTTAAGTCGGTATTGTGCCATTTGTATTAAATTCGGGTGCATTTTCTGTGTTTCATCGTCAATAAGAAGGTCCAAGGGATACAGTAAACCTGAAGCATCAGAATCTAAAACTGGACTCACAGGAAAGGTTCAAATCATAGAAAGTGACAGTGTCAGTCCTCTTGTACTTAAGTCGGCAATGTGGCATTTGTATTAAATTCGGATGCAATTTCTGTGTTTCATCGTCAATAAGAAGATCCAATGGATATAGTAAACCTGAAGTGAAGCATCGGAATCTAAAACTGGACTCACGGGAGAGGTTCAAATCATAGAAAGTTAGAGTGTCAGTCCTCTTGTACTTAAGTTGGCATTGTGCCTTTTGTATTAAATTCGGATGCAATTTCTGTGTTTCATCGTCAATAAGTAGGTCCAGGGGATACAGTAAACCTGTAGTGAAGCATCAGAATCTAAAACTAGACTCACAGGAGAGGTTCAAATCATAGAAAGTTAGAGTGTTTGTCCTCTTGTACTTAAGTCGGCATTGTGCCTTTTGTATTAAATTCCGATGCAATTTCTATGTTTCATTGTCAATAAGAAGGTGCAAGGTATACAGTAAACCTGGAGTGAAGCATCGGAATTTAAAACCGGACTCACAGGGGAGGTTCAAATCATAGAAAGAGAGAGTGTCAGTCCTCTTGTACTTAAGTCGGTATTGTGTCATTTGTATTACATTCGGATGCAATTTCTGTGTTTCATCGTCAATAAGAAAGTCCAAGGGATACAGTAAACCTGAAGTGAAGCATCGGAATCTAAAACTGGACTCACAGGATATGTTCAAATCATAGAAAGTGAGAGTGTCAGTCCTCTTGTACTTAAGTCGGCATTGTGATTTTTGTATTAAATTCGGATGCAATTTCTGTGTTTCATCGTCAATAAGAAGGTCCAAGGGATACAGTAAACCTGAAGTGATGCATCGGAATCTAACACTGGACTCACAGAAGAGCTTCAAATCATGGAAAGTGAGAGTGTCAGTCCTCTTGTACTTAAGTCGCCATTGTGATTTTTGTATTAAATTCGGATGCAATTTCTGTGTTTCATCGTCAATAAGAAGGTCCAAGGGATACAGTAAACCTGTAGTGAAGCATCGGAATCTAAAGCTGGACTCACAGGAGAGTTTCAAATCATGGAATGTTGCAGTGTCAGCCCTCTTGTACTTAAGACGGCATTGAACCTTTTGTATTAAATTCGGATGCAAACACTGTGTTTCATCGTCAATAAGAAGGTCCAAGGGATACAGTAAACCTGAAGTGAAGCTTCGGAAACTAAAACTGGACTCACAGGAGAGGTTCAAATCATAGAAAGTGAGAGTGTCAGTCCTCTTGTACTTAAGTCGCCATTGTGATTTTTGTATTAAATTCGGATCCAATATCTGTGTTTCATCGTCAATAAGAAGGTCCAAGGCATACAGTAAACGTGAAGTGAAGCATCGGAATCAATAACTGGACGCACAGGAGGGGTTCAAATCATAGATAGTGAGAGTGTCAGTGCTCTTGTACTTAAGTCGGTATTGTGCCATTTGTATTAAATTCGTGTGCATTTTCTGTGTTCCATCGTCAATAAGAAGGTCCAAGGTATACAGTAAACCTGAAGTGAAGCATCGGAATCTGAAACTGGACTTGTAGGAGAGGTTCAAATCATAGAAAGTTAGAGTGTCAGTCCTCTTTTACTTAAGTCGGCATTGAGATTTTTGTATTAAATTCGGATGCAATTTCTGTGTTTCATCGTCAATAAGGAGGTCCAAGGGATACAGTTAACCTGAAGTGAAGCATCAGAATCTAAAACTGGACTCACAGGAGAGGTTCAAATCATAGAAAGTTAGAGTGTCGCTCCTCTTGTACTTAAGTCGCCATTGTGATTTTTGTATTAAATTCGGATGCAATTTCTGTGTTTCATCGTCAATAAGAAGGTCCAAGGGATACAGTAAACCTGTAGTGAAGCATCGGAATCTAAAACTGGACTCACAGGAGAGGTTCAAATCATAGAAAGTTAGAGTGTCAGTCCTCTTGTACTTAAGTCGGCATTGAACCTTTTGTGTTAAATTCGGATGCAAACACTGTGTTTCATCGTCAATAAGAAGGTCCAAGGGATACAGTAAACCTGTAGTGAAGCATCGGAATCTAAAACTGGACTCACAGGAGAGTTTCAAATCATGGAATGTTGGAGTGTCAGCCCTCTTGTACTTAAGACGGCATTGAACCTTTTGTATTAAATTCGGATGCAAACACTGTGTTTCATCGTCAATAAGAAGGTCCAAGGGATACAGTAAACCTGAAGTGAAGCTTTGGAAACTAAAACTGGACTCACAGGAGAGGTTCAAATCATAGAAAGTGAGAGTGTCAGTCCCCTTGTACTTAAGTCGGCATTGTGCGTTTTGAATTTAATTCCGATGCAATTTCTGTGTTTCATCGTCAATAAGAAGGTGCAAGGTATACAGGAAATCTGAAGTGAAGCATCGGAATCTGAAACTGGACTTACAGGAAAGGTTCAAATCATTGAAAGTGAGAGTGTCAGTCCTGTTGTACTTACGTCGGCATTGTGCCTTTTGTATTAAATTCCGATGCAATTCCAATGTTTCATCGTCAATAAGAAGGTGCAAGGTATACAGTAAACCTGGAGTGAAGCATCGGAACTTAAAACCGGACTCACAGGAGAGGTTCAAATCATAGAAAGTTAGAGTGTCAGTCCTCTTGTACTTAAGTCGGCATTGTGCTATTTGTATTAAATTCGTATGCAATTCCTGTGTTTCATAGTCAATAAGAAGGTCCAAGGGATACTGTAAACCAGAAGTGAAACATCGGAATCTAAAACTGGACTCACAAGAGATATTCAAATCATAGAAAGTTAGAGTGTGACTCCTCTTGTACTTAAGTCGGTATTGTGCCTTTTGTATTAAGTTCGGATGCAATTTCTGTGTTTTATCGTCAATAAGAAGGTCCAAGGTATACAGTAAACCTGAAGTGAAGCATCGGAATCTAAAACTGGACTTGCAGGGGAGGTTCAAATCAAAGAAAGTTAGAAAGTCAGTCCTCTTGTACTTAAGTCGACATTGTGTCTTTTGTATTAAATTCGGATCCAATATCTGTGTTTCATCGTCAATAAGAAGGTCCAAGGCATACAGTAAACGTGAAGTGAAGCATCGGAATCTATAACTGGACGCACAGGAGGGGTTCAAATCATAGATAGTGAGAGTGTCAGTCCTCTTGTACTTAAGTCGGTATTGTGCCATTTGTATTAAATTCGGGTGCATTTTCTGTGTTTCATCGTCAATAAGAAGGTCCAAGGTATACAGTAAACCTGAAGTGAAGCATCGGAATGTAAAACTGGACTTGTAGGAGAGGTTCAAATCATAGAAAGTTAGAGTGTCAGTCCTCTTTTACTTAAGTCGGCATTGTGCTTTTTGTATTAAATTCGGATGAAATTTCTGTGTTTCATCGTCAATAAGGAGGTCCAAGGGATACAGTTAACCTGAAGTGAAGCATCAGAATCTAAAACTGGACTCACAGGAGAGGTTCAAATCATAGAAAGAGAGAGTGTCAGTCCTCTTGTACTTAAGTCGCCATTGTGCCTTTTGTATTAAATTCGGATGCACTTTCTGTGTTTCATCGTCATTAAGAAGGTCCAAGGGATACAGTAAACCTGAAGTGAAGCATCGGATTCTTAAACTGGACTCACAGCAGAGGTTCAAAACATAGAAAGTTAGTGTGTCAGTCCTCTTGTACTTAAGTCGGCATTGTACCTTTTGTATTAAATTGGGATTCAAACTCTGTGTTTCATCGTCAATAAGAAGGTCCAAGGGATACAGTAAACCTGAAGTGAGGCATCGGATTCTTAAACTGGACTCACAGGAGAGGTTCAAATCATAGACAGTTAGTGTGTCAGTCCTCTTGTACTTAAGTCGGCATTGTGCCTTTTGAATTTAATTCCGATGCAATTTCTGTCTTTCATCGTCAATAAGAAGGTGCAGGGTATACAGTAAACCTGAAGTGAAGCATCGGAATCTAAAAGTGGACTCACAGGAGAGGTTCAAATCATAGAAAGTTAGAGTGTCAGTTCTCTTGTACTTAAGACGGCATTGTGCCTTTTGTATTAAATTCGGATGCAAACTCTGTGTTTCATCGTCAATAAGAAGGTCCAAGGGATACAGTAAACCTGAAGTGAAGCATCGGAATCTAAAAATGGACTCACAGGAGAGGTTCAAATCATAGAAAGTTATAGTGTCAGTCCTCTTGTACTTAAGTCGGCATTGTGATTTTTGAATTTAATTCCGATGCAATTTCTGTGTTTCATCGTCAATAAGAAGGTCCAAGGTATACAGTAAACCTGAAGTGAAGCATCGGAATCTAAAACTGGACCTGCAGGAGAGGTTCAAATCATAGAAAGTTAGAAAGTCAGTCCTCTTTTACTGAAGTCGGCATTGTGCCTTTTGAATTTAATTCCGATGCAATTTCTGTGATTCATCGTCAATAAGGAGGAGCAAGGTATACAGTAAACCTGAAGTGAAGCATCGGAATCTAAAACTGGACTCACAGGAAAGGTTCAAATCATTGAAAGTGAGAGTGTTAGTCCTTTTGTACTTATGTTGGCATTGTGCCTTTTGTATTAAATTCCGATGCAATTCCTCTGTTTCATCGTCAATAAGAAGGTGCAAGGTATACAGTAAACCTGGAGTGAAGCATCGGAATTTAAAACCGGACTCACAGGAGAGGTTCAAACAATAGAAAGAGAGAGTGTCAGTCCTCTTGTACTTAAGTCGGCTTTGTGCTATTTGTATTAAATTCGGATGCAATTTCTGTGTTTCATCGTCAATAAGAAGGTCCAAGGGATACAGTAAACCTGTAGTGAAGCATCGGAATCTAAAACTGGACTCACAGGAGAGGTTCTAATCATAGAAAGTTAGAGTGTCAGTCCTCTTGTACTTAAGTCGGCATTGAAACTTTTGTGTTAAATTCGGATGCAAACACTGTGTTTCATCGTCAATAAGAAGGTCCAAGGGATACAGTAAACCTGAAGTGAAGCATCGGAATCTAAAACTGGACGCACAGGAGGGGTTCAAATCATAGATAGTGAGAGTGTCAGTCCTCTTGTACTTAAGTCGGTATTGTGCCATTTGTATTAAATTCGGGTGCATTTTCTGTGTTTCATCGTCAATAAGAAGGTCCAAGGGATACAGTAAACCTGAAGTGAAGCATCAGAATCTAAAACTGGACTCACAGGAAAGGTTCAAATCATAGAAAGTGACAGTGTCAGTCCTCTTGTACTTAAGTCGGCAATGTGGCATTTGTATTAAATTCGGATGCAGTTTCTGTGTTTCATCGTCAATAAGAAGATCCAATGGATATAGTAAACCTGAAGTGAAGCATCGGAATCTAAAACTGGACTCACGGGAGAGGTTCAAATCATAGAAAGTTAGAGTGTCAGTCCTCTTGTACTTAAGTTGGCATTGTGCCTTTTGTATTAAATTCGGATGCAATTTCTGTGTTTCATCGTCAATAAGAAGGTCCAAGGGATACAGTAAACCTGTAGTGAAGCATCAGAATCTAAAACTAGACTCACAGGAGAGGTTCAAATCATAGAAAGTTAGAGTGTTTGTCCTCTTTTACTTAAGTCGGCATTGTGCCTTTTGTATTAAATTCCGATGCTATTTCTATGTTTCATCGTCAATAAGAAGGTGCAAGGTATACAGTAAACCTGGAGTGAAGCATCGGAATTTAAGACCGGACTCACAGGGGAGGTTCAAATCATAGAAAGAGAGAGTGTCAGTCCTCTTGTACTTAAGTCGGTATTGTGTCATTTGTATTACATTCGGATGCAATTTCTGTGTTTCATCGTCAATAAGAAAGTCCAAGCGATACAGTAAACCTGAAGTGAAGCATCGGAATCTGAAACTGGACTCACAGGATATGTTCAAATTATAGAAAGTGAGAGTGTCAGTCCTCTTGCACTTAAGTCGGCATTGTGATTTTTGTATTAAATTCGGATGCAATTTCTGTGTTTTATCGTCAATAAGAAGGTCCAAGGGATACAGTAAACCTGAAGTGATGCATCGGAATCTAACACTGGACTCACAGAAGAGCTTCAAATCATAGAAAGTGAGAGTGTCAGTCCTCATGTACTTAAGTCGCCATTGTGATTTTTGTATTAAATTCGGATGCAATTTCTGTGTTTCATCGTCAATAAGAAGGTCCAAGGGATACAGTAAACCTGTAGTGAAGCATCGGAATCTAAAACTGGACTCTCAGGAGAGTTTCAAATCATAGAATGTTGGAGTGTCAGCCCTCTTGTACTTAAGTCGGCATTGAACCTTTTGTATTAAATTCGGATGCAAACACTGTGTTTCATCGTCAATAAGAAGGTCCAAGGGATACAGTAAACCTGAAGTGAAGCTTCGGAAACTAAAACTGGACTCACAGGAGAGGTTCAAATCATAGAAAGTGAGAGTGTCAGTCCCCTTGTACTTAAGTCGGTATTGTGCCATTTGTATTAAATTCGGGTGCATTTTCTGTGTTTCATCGTCATTAAGAAGGTCCAAGGGATACAGTAAACCTGAAGTGAAGCATCGGATCCTTAAACTGGACTCACAGCAGAGGTTCAAAACATAGAAAGTTAGTGTGTCAGTCCTCTTGTACTTAGGTCGGCATTGTGTCTTTTGTTTTAAATTCGGATCCAATATCTGTGTTTCATCGTCAATAAGAAGGTCGAAGGCATACAGTAAACGTGAAGTGAAGCATCGGAATCTATAACTGGACTTGTAGGAGAGGTTCAAATCATAGAAAGTTAGAGTGTCAGTCCTCTTTTACATAAGTCGGCATTGTGCTTTTTGTATTAAATTCGAATGAAATTTCTGTGTTTCATCGTCAATAAGGAGGTCCAAGGGATACAGTTAACCTGAAGTGAAGCATCAGAATCTAAAACTGGACTCACAGGAGAGGTTCAAATCATAGAAAGAGAGAGTGTCAGTCCTCTTGTACTTAAGTCGGCATTGTGCTTTTTGTATTAAATTCGAATGAAATTTCTGTGTTTCATCGTCAATAAGGAGGTCCAAGGGATACAGTTAACCTGAAGTGAAGCATCAGAATCTAAAACTGGACTCACAGGAGAGGTTCAAATCATAGAAAGAGAGAGTGTCAGTCCTCTTGTACTTAAGTCGCCATTGTGCCTTTTGTATTAAATTCGGATGCAATTTCTGTGTTTCATCGTCACTAAGAAGGTCCAAGGGATACAGTAAACCTGAAGTGAAGCATCGGATTCTTAAACTGGACTCACAGGAGAGGTTCAAATCATAGACAGTTAGTGTGTCAGTCCTCTTGTACTTAAGTCGGCATTGTGCATTTTGAATTTAATTCCGATGCAATTTCTGTCTTTCATCGTCAATAAGAAGGTGCAGGGTATACAGTAAACCTGAAGTGAAGCATCGGAATCTAAAACTGGACTCACAGGAGAGGTTCAAATCATAGAAAGTTAGAGTGTCAGTTCTCTTCTACTTAAGTCGGCATTGTGCATTTTGTATTAAATTCGGATGCAAACTCTGTGTTTCATCGTCAATAAGAAGGTCCAAGGGATACAGTAAACCTGAAGTGAAGCATCGGAATCTAAAACTGGACTCACAGGAGAGGTTCAAATCATAGAAAGTTATAGTGTCAGTCCTCTTGTACTTAAGTCGGCATTGTGATTTTTGAATTTAATTCCGATGCAATTTCTGTGTTTCATCGTCAATAAGAAGGAGCAAGGTATACAGTAATCCTGAAGTGAAGCATCGGAATCTGAAACTGGACTCACAGGAAAGTTTCAAATCATTGAAAGTGAGAGTGTCAGTCCTCTTGTACTTATGTTGGCATTGTGCCTTTTGTATTAAATTCCGATGCAATTCCTCTGTTTCATCGTCAATAAGAAGGTGCAAGGTATACAGTAAACCTGTAGTGAAGCATCGGAATCTAAAACTGGACTCACAGGAGAGGTTCAAATCATAGAAAGTTAGAGTGTCAGTCCTCTTGTACTTAAGTCGGCATTGAACCTTTTGTGTTAAATTCGGATGCAAACACTGTGTTTCATCGTCAATAACAAGGTCCAAGGGATACAGTAAACCTGAAGTGAAGCATCGGAATCTAAAACTGGACTCACAGGAGAGGTTCAAATCATAGAAAGTTAGAGTGTCAGTCCTCTTGTACTTAATTCGGCATTGTGCCTTTTGAATTTAATTCCGATGCAATTTCTGTGTTTCATCGTTAATAAGAAGGAGCAAGGTGTACAGTAAACCTGAAGTGAAGCATCGGAATCTGAAACTAGACTCACATGAAAGGTTCAAATCATAGAAAGTGAGAGTGTCAGTCCTCTTGTACTTAAGTCGCCATTGTGCCTTTTGTATTAAATTCGGATCCAATTTCTGTGTTTCATCGTCAATAAGAAGGTCCAAGAGATACAGTAAACCTGAAGTGAGGCATCGGAATCTGAAACTGGACGCACAGGAGGGGTTCAAATCATAGATAGTAAGAGTGTTAGTCCTCTTGTACTTAAGTCGGTATTGTGCCATTTGTATTAAATTCGGATGCATTTTCTGTGTTTCATCGTCAATAAGAAGGTCCAAGGGATACAGTAAACCTGAAGTGAAGCATCAGAATCTAAAACTGGACTCACAGGAAAGGTTCAAATCATAGAAAGTAACAGTGTCAGTCCTCTTGTACTTAAGTCGGCAATGTGGCATTTGTATTAAATTCGGATGCAATTTCTGTGTTTCATCGTCAATAACAAGGTCCAAGGGATACAGTAAACCTGAAGTGAAGCATCGGAATCTAAAACTGGACTCACAGGAGAGGTTCAAATCATAGAAAGTTAGAGTGTCAGTCCTCTTGTACTTAATTCGGCATTGTGCCTTTTGAATTTAATTCCGATGCAATTTCTGTGTTTCATCGTTAATAAGAAGGAGCAAGGTGTACAGTAAACCTGAAGTGAAGCATCGGAATCTGAAACTAGACTCACATGAAAGGTTCAAATCATAGAAAGTGAGAGTGTCAGTCCTCTTGTACTTAAGTCGCCATTGTGCCTTTTGTATTAAATTCGGATCCAATTTCTGTGTTTCATCGTCAATAAGAAGGTCCAAGAGATACAGTAAACCTGAAGTGAGGCATCGGAATCTGAAACTGGACGCACAGGAGGGGTTCAAATCATAGATAGTAAGAGTGTTAGTCCTCTTGTACTTAAGTCGGTATTGTGCCATTTGTATTAAATTCGGATGCATTTTCTGTGTTTCATCGTCAATAAGAAGGTCCAAGGGATACAGTAAACCTGAAGTGAAGCATCAGAATCTAAAACTGGACTCACAGGAAAGGTTCAAATCATAGAAAGTAACAGTGTCAGTCCTCTTGTACTTAAGTCGGCAATGTGGCATTTGTATTAAATTCGGATGCAATTTCTGTGTTTCATCGTCAATAAGAAGATCCAATGGATATAGTAAACCTGAAGTGAAGCATCGGAATCTAAACCTGGACTCACGGGAGAGGTTCAAATCATAGAACGTTAGAGTGTCAGTCCTCTTGTACTTAAGTTGGCATTGTGCCTTTTGTATTAAATTCGGATGCAATTTCTGTGTTTCATCGTCAATAAGAAGGTCCAAGGGATACAGTAAACCTGTAGTGAAGCATCGGAATCTAAAACTGGACTCACAGGAGAGGTTCAAATCATAGAAAGTTAGAGTGTCAGTTCTCTTGTACTTAAGTCGGCATTGTGCATTTTGTATTAAATTCGGATGCAAACTCTGTGTTTCATCGTCAATAAGAAGGTCCAAGGGATACAGTAAACCTGAAGTGAAGCATCGGAATCTAAAACTGGACTCACAGGAGAGGTTCAAATCATAGAAAGTTATAGTGTCAGTCCTCTTGTACTTAAGTCGGCATTGTGATTTTTGAATTTAATTCCGATGCAATTTCTGTGTTTCATCGTCAATAAGAAGGAGCAAGGTATACAGTAATCCTGAAGTGAAGCATCGGAATCTGAAACTGGACTCACAGGAAAGTTTCAAATCATTGAAAGTGAGAGTGTCAGTCCTCTTGTACTTATGTTGGCATTGTGCCTTTTGTATTAAATTCCGATGCAATTCCTCTGTTTCATCGTCAATAAGAAGGTGCAAGGTATACAGTAAACCTGGAGTGAAGCATCGGAATTTAAAACCGGGCTCACACGAGAGGTTCAAATAATAGAAAGAGAGAGTGTCAGTCCTCTTGTACTTAAGTCGGCATTGTGCTATTTGTATTAAATTCGGATGCAATTCCTGTGTTTCATAGTCAATAAGAAGGTCCAAGCGATACAGTAAACCTGAAGTGAAACATCGGAATCTAAAACTGGACTCACAGGAGAGATTCAAGTCATAGAAAGTTAGAGTGTCACTCCTCTTGTACTTAAGTCGCCATTGTGATTTTTGTATTAAATTCGGATGCAATTTCTGTGTTTCATCGTCAATAAGAAGGTCCAATGGATACAGTAAACCTGTAGTGAAGCATCGGAATCTAAAACTGGACTCACAGGAGAGGTTCAAATCATAGAAAGTTAGAGTGTCAGTCCTCTTGTACTTAAGTCGGCATTGAACCTTTTGTGTTAAATTCGGATGCAAACACTGTGTTTCATCGTCAATAACAGGGTCCAAGGGATACAGTAAACCTGAAGTGAAGCATCGGAATCTAAAACTGGACTCACAGGAGAGGTTCAAATCATAGAAAGTTAGAGTGTCAGTCCTCTTGTACTTAATTCGGCATTGTGCCTTTTGAATTTAATTCCGATGCAATTTCTGTGTTTCATCGTTAATAAGAAGGAGCAAGGTGTACAGTAAACCTGAAGTGAAGCATCGGAATCTGAAACTAGACTCACATGAAAGGTTCAAATCATAGAAAGTGAGAGTGTCAGTCCTCTTGTACTTAAGTCGCCATTGTGCCTTTTGTATTAAATTCGGATCCAATTTCTGTGTTTCATCGTCAATAAGAAGGTCCAAGAGATACAGTAAACCTGAAGTGAGGCATCGCAATCTGAAACTGGACGCACAGGAGGGGTTCAAATCATAGATAGTAAGAGTGTTAGTCCTCTTGTACTTAAGTCGGTATTGTGCCATTTGTATTAAATTCGGATGCATTTTCTGTGTTTCATCGTCAATAAGAAGGTCCAAGGGATACAGTAAACCTGAAGTGAAGCATCAGAATCTAAAACTGGACTCACAGGAAAGGTTCAAATCATAGAAAGTAACAGTGTCAGTCCTCTTGTACTTAAGTCGGCAATGTGGCATTTGTATTAAATTCGGATGCAATTTCTGTGTTTCATCGTCAATAACAAGGTCCAAGGGATACAGTAAACCTGAAGTGAAGCATCGGAATCTAAAACTGGACTCACAGGAGAGGTTCAAATCATAGAAAGTTAGAGTGTCAGTCCTCTTGTACTTAATTCGGCATTGTGCCTTTTGAATTTAATTCCGATGCAATTTCTGTGTTTCATCGTTAATAAGAAGGAGCAAGGTGTACAGTAAACCTGAAGTGAAGCATCGGAATCTGAAACTAGACTCACATGAAAGGTTCAAATCATAGAAAGTGAGAGTGTCAGTCCTCTTGTACTTAAGTCGCCATTGTGCCTTTTGTATTAAATTCGGATCCAATTTCTGTGTTTCATCGTCAATAAGAAGGTCCAAGAGATACAGTAAACCTGAAGTGAGGCATCGGAATCTGAAACTGGACGCACAGGAGGGGTTCAAATCATAGATAGTAAGAGTGTTAGTCCTCTTGTACTTAAGTCGGTATTGTGCCATTTGTATTAAATTCGGATGCATTTTCTGTGTTTCATCGTCAATAAGAAGGTCCAAGGGATACAGTAAACCTGAAGTGAAGCATCAGAATCTAAAACTGGACTCACAGGAAAGGTTCAAATCATAGAAAGTAACAGTGTCAGTCCTCTTGTACTTAAGTCGGCAATGTGGCATTTGTATTAAATTCGGATGCAATTTCTGTGTTTCATCGTCAATAAGAAGATCCAATGGATATAGTAAACCTGAAGTGAAGCATCGGAATCTAAACCTGGACTCACGGGAGAGGTTCAAATCATAGAACGTTAGAGTGTCAGTCCTCTTGTACTTAAGTTGGCATTGTGCCTTTTGTATTAAATTCGGATGCAATTTCTGTGTTTCATCGTCAATAAGAAGGTCCAAGGGATACAGTAAACCTGTAGTGAAGCATCGGAATCTAAAACTGGACTCACAGGAGAGGTTCAAATCATAGAAAGTTAGAGTGTCAGTTCTCTTGTACTTAAGTCGGCATTGTGCATTTTGTATTAAATTCGGATGCAAACTCTGTGTTTCATCGTCAATAAGAAGGTCCAAGGGATACAGTAAACCTGAAGTGAAGCATCGGAATCTAAAACTGGACTCACAGGAGAGGTTCAAATCATAGAAAGTTATAGTGTCAGTCCTCTTGTACTTAAGTCGGCATTGTGATTTTTGAATTTAATTCCGATGCAATTTCTGTGTTTCATCGTCAATAAGAAGGAGCAAGGTATACAGTAATCCTGAAGTGAAGCATCGGAATCTGAAACTGGACTCACAGGAAAGTTTCAAATCATTGAAAGTGAGAGTGTCAGTCCTCTTGTACTTATGTTGGCATTGTGCCTTTTGTATTAAATTCCGATGCAATTCCTCTGTTTCATCGTCAATAAGAAGGTGCAAGGTATACAGTAAACCTGGAGTGAAGCATCGGAATTTAAAACCGGGCTCACACGAGAGGTTCAAATAATAGAAAGAGAGAGTGTCAGTCCTCTTGTACTTAAGTCGGCATTGTGCTATTTGTATTAAATTCGGATGCAATTCCTGTGTTTCATAGTCAATAAGAAGGTCCAAGCGATACAGTAAACCTGAAGTGAAACATCGGAATCTAAAACTGGACTCACAGGAGAGATTCAAGTCATAGAAAGTTAGAGTGTCACTCCTCTTGTACTTAAGTCGCCATTGTGATTTTTGTATTAAATTCGGATGCAATTTCTGTGTTTCATCGTCAATAAGAAGGTCCAATGGATACAGTAAACCTGTAGTGAAGCATCGGAATCTAAAACTGGACTCACAGGAGAGGTTCAAATCATAGAAAGTTAGAGTGTCAGTCCTCTTGTACTTAAGTCGGCATTGAACCTTTTGTGTTAAATTCGGATGCAAACACTGTGTTTCATCGTCAATAACAAGGTCCAAGGGATACAGTAAACCTGAAGTGAAGCATCGGAATCTAAAACTGGACTCACAGGAGAGGTTCAAATCATAGAAAGTTAGAGTGTCAGTCCTCTTGTACTTAATTCGGCATTGTGCCTTTTGAATTTAATTCCGATGCAATTTCTGTGTTTCATCGTTAATAAGAAGGAGCAAGGTGTACAGTAAACCTGAAGTGAAGCATCGGAATCTGAAACTAGACTCACATGAAAGGTTCAAATCATAGAAAGTGAGAGTGTCAGTCCTCTTGTACTTAAGTCGCCATTGTGCCTTTTGTATTAAATTCGGATCCAATTTCTGTGTTTCATCGTCAATAAGAAGGTCCAAGAGATACAGTAAACCTGAAGTGAGGCATCGGAATCTGAAACTGGACGCACAGGAGGGGTTCAAATCATAGATAGTAAGAGTGTTAGTCCTCTTGTACTTAAGTCGGTATTGTGCCATTTGTATTAAATTCGGATGCATTTTCTGTGTTTCATCGTCAATAAGAAGGTCCAAGGGATACAGTAAACCTGAAGTGAAGCATCAGAATCTAAAACTGGACTCACAGGAAAGGTTCAAATCATAGAAAGTAACAGTGTCAGTCCTCTTGTACTTAAGTCGGCAATGTGGCATTTGTATTAAATTCGGATGCAATTTCTGTGTTTCATCGTCAATAAGAAGATCCAATGGATATAGTAAACCTGAAGTGAAGCATCGGAATCTAAACCTGGACTCACGGGAGAGGTTCAAATCATAGAACGTTAGAGTGTCAGTCCTCTTGTACTTAAGTTGGCATTGTGCCTTTTGTATTAAATTCGGATGCAATTTCTGTGTTTCATCGTCAATAAGAAGGTCCAAGGGATACAGTAAACCTGTAGTGAAGCATCTGAATCTAAAACTAGACTCACAGGAGAGGTTCAAATCATAGAAAGTTAGAGTGTTTGTCCTCTTTTACTTAAGTCGGCGTTGTGCCTTTTGTATTAAATTCCGATGCAATTTCTATGTTTCATCGTCAATAAGAAGGTGCAAGGTATACAGTAAACCTGGAGTGAAGCATCGGAATTTAAAACCGGACTCACAGGGGAGGCTCAAATCATAGAAAGAGAGAGTGTCAGTCCTCTTGTACTTAAGTCGGTATTGTGTCATTTGTATTACATTCGGATGCAATTTCTGTGTTTCATCGTCAATAAGAAAGTCCAAGGGATACAGTAAACCTGAAGTGAAGCATCAGAATCTAAAACTGGACTCACAGGATATGTTCAAATCATAGAAAGTGAGAGTGTCAGTCCTCTTGTACTTAAGTCGGCATTGTGATTTTTGTATTAAATTCGGATGCAATTTCTGTGTTTCATCGTCAATAAGAAGGTCCAAGGGATACAGTAAACCTGAAGTGAAGCATCGGATTCTTAAACTGGACTCACAGGAAAGTTTCAAATCATTGAAAGTGAGAGTGTCAGTCCTCTTGTACTTATGTTGGCATTGTGCCTTTTGTATTAAATTCCGATGCAATTCCTCTGTTTCATCGTCAATAAGAAGGTGCAAGGTATACAGTAAACCTGGAGTGAAGCATCGGAATTTAAAACCGGGCTCACACGAGAGGTTCAAATAATAGAAAGAGAGAGTGTCAGTCCTCTTGTACTTAAGTCGGCATTGTGCTATTTGTATTAAATTCGGATGCAATTCCTGTGTTTCATAGTCAATAAGAAGGTCCAAGCGATACAGTAAACCTGAAGTGAAACATCGGAATCTAAAACTGGACTCACAGGAGAGATTCAAATCATAGAAAGTTAGAGTGTCACTCCTCTTGTACTTAAGTCGCCATTGTGATTTTTGTATTAAATTCGGATGCAATTTCTGTGTTTCATCGTCAATAAGAAGGTCCAATGGATACAGTAAACCTGTAGTGAAGCATCGGAATCTAAAACTGGACTCACAGGAGAGGTTCAAATCATAGAAAGTTAGAGTGTCAGTCCTCTTGTACTTAAGTCGGCATTGAACCTTTTGTGTTAAATTCGGATGCAAACACTGTGTTTCATCGTCAATAACAAGGTCCAAGGGATACAGTAAACCTGAAGTGAAGCATCGGAATCTAAAACTGGACTCACAGGAGAGGTTCAAATCATAGAAAGTTAGAGTGTCAGTCCTCTTGTACTTAATTCGGCATTGTGCCTTTTGAATTTAATTCCGATGCAATTTCTGTGTTTCATCGTTAATAAGAAGGAGCAAGGTGTACAGTAAACCTGAAGTGAAGCATCGGAATCTGAAACTAGACTCACATGAAAGGTTCAAATCATAGAAAGTGAGAGTGTCAGTCCTCTTGTACTTAAGTCGCCATTGTGCCTTTTGTATTAAATTCGGATCCAATTTCTGTGTTTCATCGTCAATAAGAAGGTCCAAGAGATACAGTAAACCTGAAGTGAGGCATCGGAATCTGAAACTGGACGCACAGGAGGGGTTCAAATCATAGATAGTAAGAGTGTTAGTCCTCTTGTACTTAAGTCGGTATTGTGCCATTTGTATTAAATTCGGATGCATTTTCTGTGTTTCATCGTCAATAAGAAGGTCCAAGGGATACAGTAAACCTGAAGTGAAGCATCAGAATCTAAAACTGGACTCACAGGAAAGGTTCAAATCATAGAAAGTAACAGTGTCAGTCCTCTTGTACTTAAGTCGGCAATGTGGCATTTGTATTAAATTCGGATGCAATTTCTGTGTTTCATCGTCAATAAGAAGATCCAATGGATATAGTAAACCTGAAGTGAAGCATCGGAATCTAAACCTGGACTCACGGGAGAGGTTCAAATCATAGAACGTTAGAGTGTCAGTCCTCTTGTACTTAAGTTGGCATTGTGCCTTTTGTATTAAATTCGGATGCAATTTCTGTGTTTCATCGTCAATAAGAAGGTCCAAGGGATACAGTAAACCTGTAGTGAAGCATCTGAATCTAAAACTAGACTCACAGGAGAGGTTCAAATCATAGAAAGTTAGAGTGTTTGTCCTCTTTTACTTAAGTCGGCGTTGTGCCTTTTGTATTAAATTCCGATGCAATTTCTATGTTTCATCGTCAATAAGAAGGTGCAAGGTATACAGTAAACCTGGAGTGAAGCATCGGAATTTAAAACCGGACTCACAGGGGAGGCTCAAATCATAGAAAGAGAGAGTGTCAGTCCTCTTGTACTTAAGTCGGTATTGTGTCATTTGTATTACATTCGGATGCAATTTCTGTGTTTCATCGTCAATAAGAAAGTCCAAGGGATACAGTAAACCTGAAGTGAAGCATCAGAATCTAAAACTGGACTCACAGGATATGTTCAAATCATAGAAAGTGAGAGTGTCAGTCCTCTTGTACTTAAGTCGGCATTGTGATTTTTGTATTAAATTCGGATGCAATTTCTGTGTTTCATCGTCAATAAGAAGGTCCAAGGGATACAGTAAACCTGAAGTGAAGCATCGGATTCTTAAACTGGACTCACAGCAGAGGTTCAAAACATAGAAAGTTAGTGTGTCAGTCATCTTGTACTTAAGTCGGCATTGTACCTTTTGTATTAAATTCGGAATCAAACTCTGTGTTTCATCGTCAATAAGAAGGTCCAAGGGATACAGTAAACCTGAAGTGAGGCATCGGATTCTTAAACTGGACTCACAGGAGAGGTTCAATTCATAGACAGTTAGTGTGTCAGTCCTCTTGTACTTAAGTCGGCATTGTGCCTTTTGAATTTAATTCCGATGCAATTTCTGTCTTTCATTGTCAATACGAAGGTGCAGGGTATACAGTAAACCTGAAGTGAAGCATCGGAATCCAAAACTGGACTCACAGGAGAGGTTCAAATCATAGAAAGTTAGAGTGTCAGTCCTCTTGTACTTAAGTCGGCATTGTGCCTTTTGTATTAAATTCGGATGCAAACTCTGTGTTTCATCGTCAATAAGAAGGTCCAAGGGATACAGTAAACCTGAAGTGAAGCATCGGAATCTAAAACTGGACTCACAGGAGAGGTTCAAATCATAGAAAGTTATAGTGTCAGTCCTCTTGTACTTAAGTCGGCATTGTGATTTTTGAAGTTAATTCCGATGCAATTTCTGTGTTTCATTGTCAATAAGTAGGTCTAAGTGATACAGTAAACCTGAAGTTAAGAATCAGAATCTAAAACTGGGCTCACAGGAGTGGTTCAAATCATAGAAAGTGAGAGTGTCAGTCCTCTTTTACTGAAGTCGGCATTGTGAGTTTCGAATTTAATTCCGATGCAATTTCTTTGTTTCATCGTCAATAAGAAGGTCCAAGGGATACAGGAAACCTGACGTGAAGCATCGGAATCTAAAACTAGACTCACAGGAGAGGTTCAAATCATAGAAAGTGAGAGTGTCAGTCCTCTTGTACTTAAGTCGGTATTGTGCCATTTGTATTACATTCGGATGCAATTTCTGTGTTTCATCGTCAATAAGAAAGTCCAAGGGATACAGTAAACCTGAAGTGAAGCATCGGAATCTAAAACTGGACTCACAGGATAGGTTCAAATCATAGAAAGTTAGAGTGTCACTCCTCTTGTACTTAAGTCGGTATTGTGCCATTTGTATTACATACGGATGCAATTTCTGTGTTTCATCGTCAATAAGAAAGTCCAAGGGATACAGTAAACCTGAAGTGAAGCATAGGAATCTAAAACTGGACTCACAGGATAGGTTCAAATCATAGAAAGTTAGAATGTCAGTCCTCTTGTACGTAAGTTGGCATTGTGCGTTTTGTATTAAATTCGGATGCAATTTCTGTGTTTCATCGTCAATAAGAAGGTGCAAGGTATACAGTAAACCTAAAGTGAAGCATCGGAATCTAAAACTGGACTCACAGGAGAGGTTCAAATCATAGAAAGTGAGAGTGTCAGTCCTCTTGTACTTAATTCGGCATTGTGCCTTTTGAATTTAATTCCGATGCAATTTCTGTGTTTCATCGTTAATAAGAAGGAGCAAGGTGTACAGTAAACCTGAAGTGAAGCATCGGAATCTGAAACTAGACTCACATGAAAGGTTCAAATCATAGAAAGTGAGAGTGTCAGTCCTCTTGTACTTAAGTCGCCATTGTGCCTTTTGTATTAAATTCGGATCCAATTTCTGTGTTTCATCGTCAATAAGAAGGTCCAAGGGATACAGTAAACCTGAAGTGAGGCATCGGAATCTGAAACTGGACGCACAGGAGGGGTTCAAATCATAGATAGTAAGAGTGTTAGTCCTCTTGTACTTAAGTCGGTATTGTGCCATTTGTATTACATACGGATGCAATTTCTGTGTTTCATCGTCAATAAGAAAGTCCAAGGGATACAGTAAACCTGAAGTGAAGCATCGGAATCTAAAACTGGACTCACAGGATAGGTTCAAATCATAGAAAGTTAGAATGTCAGTCCTCTTGTACGTAAGTTGGCATTGTGCCTTTTGTATTAAATTCGGATGCAATTTCTGTGTTTCATCGTCAATAAGAAGGTGCAAGGTATACAGTAAACCTAAAGTGAAGCATCGGAGTCTAAAACTGGACTCACAGGAGAGGTTCAAATCATAGAAAGTGAGAGTGTCATTCCTCTTGTACTTAATTCGGCATTGTGCCTTTTGAATTTAATTCCGATGCAATTTCTGTGTTTCATCGTTAATAAGAAGGAGCAAGGTGTACAGTAAACCTGAAGTGAAGCATCGGAATCTGAAACTAGACTCACATGAAAGGTTCAAATCATAGAAAGTGAGAGTGTCAGTCCTCTTGTACTTAAGTCGCCATTGTGCCTTTTGTATTAAATTCGGATCCAATTTCTGTGTTTCATCGTCAATAAGAAGGTCCAAGGGATACAGTAAACCTGAAGTGAGGCATCGGAATCTGAAACTGGACGCACAGGAGGGGTTCAAATCATAGATAGTAAGAGTGTTAGTCCTCTTGTACTTAAGTCGGTATTGTGCCATTTGTATTAAATTCGGATGCATTTTCTGTGTTTCATCGTCAATAAGAAGGTCCAAGGGATACAGTAAACCTGAAGTGAAGCATCAGAATCTAAATCTGGACTCACAGGAAAGGTTCAAATCATAGAAGGTAACAGTGTCAGGCCTCTTGTACTTAAGTCGGCAATGTGGCATTTGTATTAAATTCGGATGCAATTTCTGTGTTTCATCGTCAATAAGAAGATCCAATGGATATAGTAAACCTGAAGTGAAGCATCGGAATCTAAACCTGGACTCACGGGAGAGGTTCAAATCATAGAACGTTAGAGTGTCAGTCCTCTTGTACTTAAGTTGGCATTGTGCCTTTTGTATTAAATTCGGATGCAATTTCTGTGTTTCATCGTCAATAAGAAGGTCCAAGGGATACAGTAAACCTGTAGTGAAGCATCTGAATCTAAAACTAAACTCACAGGAGAGGTTCAAATCATAGAAAGTTAGAGTGTTTGTCCTCTTTTACTTAAGTCGGCGTTGTGCCTTTTGTATTAAATTCCGATGCAATTTCTATGTTTCATCGTCAATAAGAAGGTGCAAGGTATACAGTAAACCTGGAGTGAAGCATCGGAATTTAAAACCGGACTCACAGGGGAGGTTCAAATCATAGAAAGAGAGAGTGTCAGTCCTCTTGTACTTAAGTCGGTATTGTGTCATTTGTATTACATTCGGATGCAATTTCTGTGTTTCATCGTCAATAAGAAAGTCCAAGGGATACAGTAAACCTGAAGTGAAGCATCGGAATCTAAAACTGGACTCACAGGATATGTTCAAATCATAGAAAGTGAGAGTGTCAGTCCTCTTGTACTTAAGTCGGCATTGTGATTTTTGTATTAAATTCGGATGCAATTTCTGTGTTTCATCGTCAATAAGAAGGTCCAAGGGATACAGTAAACCTGTAGTGAAGCATCTGAATCTAAAACTAGACTCACAGGAGAGGTTCAAATCATAGAAAGTTAGAGTGTTTGTCCTCTTTTACTTAAGTCGGCGTTGTGCCTTTTGTATTAAATTCCGATGCAATTTCTATGTTTCATCTTCAATAAGAAGGTCCAAGGGATACTGTAAACCTGAAGTGAAACATCGGAATCTAAAACTGGACTCACAGGAGAGATTCAAATCATAGAAAGTTAGAGTGCCACTCCTCTTGTACTTAAGTCGGTATTGTGCCTTTTGTAATAAGTTCGGATGCAATTTCTGTGTTTTATCGTCAATAAGAAGGTCCAAGGTATACAGTAAACCTGAAGTGAAGCATCGGAATCTAAAACTGGACTTGCAGGAGAGGTTCAAATCATAGAAAGTTAGAAAGTCAGTCCTCTTGTACTTAAGTCGACATTGTGCCTTTTGTATTAAATTCGGATCCAATATCTGTGTTTCATCGTCAATAAGAAGGTCCAAGGCATACAGTAATCGTGAAGTGAAGCATCGGAATCTATAACTGGACGCACAGGAGGGGTTCAAATCATAGATAGTGAGAGTCTCAGTCCTCTTGTACTGAAGTCGGTATTGTGCCATTTGTATTAAATTCGGGTGCATTTTCTGTGTTTCATCGTCAATAAGAAGGTCCAAAGTATACAGTAAACCTGAAGTGAAGCATCGGAATCTAAAACTGGACTTGTAGGAGAGGTTCAAATCATAGAAAGATAGAGTGTCAGTCCTCTTTTACTTAAGTCGGCATTGTGCTTTTTGTATTAAATTCGGATGAAATTTCTGTGTTTCATCGTCAATAAGGAGGTCCAAGGGATACAGTAAACCTGAAGTGAAGCATCAGAATCTAAAACTGGACTCACAGGAGAGGTTCAAATCATAGAAAGAGAGAGTGTCAGTCCTCTTGTACTTAAGTCGCCATTGTGCCTTTTGTATTACATTCGGATGCAATTTCTGTGTTTCATCGTCATTAAGAAGGTCCAAGGGATACAGTAAACCTGAAGTGAAGCATCGGATTCTTAAACTGGACTCACAGCAGAGGTTCAATTCATAGACAGTTAGTGTGTCAGTCCTCTTGTACTTAAGTCGGCATTGTGCCTTTTGAATTTAATTCCGATGCAATTTCTGTCTTTCATCGTCAATACGAAGGTGCAGGGTATACAGTAAACCTGAAGTGAAGCATCGGAATCTAAAACTGGACTCACAGGAGAGGTTCAAATCATAGAAAGTTAGAGTGTCAGTCCTCTTGTACTTAAGTCGGCATTGTGCCTTTTGTATTAAATTCGGATGCAAACTCTGTGTTTCATCGTCAATAAGAAGGTCCAAGGGATACAGTAAACCTGAAGTGAAGCATCGGAATCTAAAACTGGACTCACAGGAGAGGTTCAAATCATAGAAAGTTATAGTGTCAGTCCTCTTGTACTTAAGTCGGCATTGTGATTTTTGAAGTTAATTCCGATGCAATATCTGTGTTTCATTGTCAATAAGTAGGTCTAAGTGATACAGTAAACCTGAAGTTAAGAATCAGAATCTAAAACTGGGCTCACAGGAGTGGTTCAAATCATAGAAAGTGAGAGTGTCAGTCCTCTTTTACTTAAGTCGGCATTGTGAGTTTCGAATTTAATTCCGATGCAATTTCTTTGTTTCATCGTCAATAAGAAGGTCCAAGGGATACAGGAAACCTGAAGTGAAGCATCGGAATCTAAAACTAGACTCACAGGAGAGGTTCAAATCATAGAAAGTGAGAGTGTCAGTCCTCTTGTACTTAAGTCGGTATTGTGCCATTTGTATTACATTCGGATGCAATTTCTGTGTTTCATCGTCAATAAGAAAGTCCAAGGGATACAGTAAACCAGAAGTGAAGCATCGGAATCTAAAACTGGACTCACAGGATAGGTTTAAATCATAGAAAGTTAGAGTGTCACTCCTCTTGTACTTAAGTCGGTATTGTGCCATTTGTATTACATTCGGATGCAATTTCTGTGTTTCATCGTCAATAAGAAAGTCCAAGGGATACAGTAAACCTGAAGTGAAGCATCGGAATCTAAAACTGGACTCACAGGATAGGTTCAAATCATAGAAAGTTAGAATGTCAGTCCTCTTGTACTTAAGTTGGCATTGTGCCTTTTGTATTAAATTCGGATGCAATTTCTGTGTTTCATCGTCAATAAGAAGGTGCAAGGTATACAGTAAACCTAAAGTGAAGCATCGGAATCTAAAACTGGACTCACAGGAGAGGTTCAAATCATAGAAAGTGAGAGTGTCAGTCCTCTTGTACTTAAGTCGGCATTGTGGCATTTGTATTAAATTCGGATGCAATTTCTGTGTTTCATCGTCAATAAGAAGGTCCAAGGGATACAGTAAACCTGAAGTGATGCATCGGAATCTAACACTGGACTCACAGAAGAGTTTCAAATCATAGAAAGTGAGAGTGTCAGTCCTCTTGTACTTAAGTCGCCATTGCGATTTTTGTATTAAATTCGGATGCAATTTGTGTGTTTCATCGTCAATAAGAAGGTCCAGCGGATACAGTAAACCTGAAGTGAAGCATCGGAATCTAAAACTGGAATCACAGGAGAGTTTCAAATCATAGAATGTTGGAGTGTCAGCCCTCTTGTACTTAAGTCGGCATTGAATCTTTTGTATTAAATTCGGATGCAAACACTGTGTTTCATCGTCAATAAGAAGGTCCAAGGGATACAGTAAACCTGAAGTGAAGCTTCGGAATCTTAAACTGGACTCACAGGAGAGGTTCAAATCATAGAAAATGAGAGTGTCAGTCCCCTTGTACTTATGTCGGCATTGTGCCTTTTGAATTTAATTCCGATGCAATTTCTGTGTTTCGTCGTCAATAAGAAGGTGCAAGGTATACAGTAAACCTGGAGTGAAGCATCGGAATTTAAAACCGGACTCACAGGAGAGGTTCAAATCATAGAAAGAGAGAGTGTCAGTCCTCTTGTACTTAAGTCGGCATTGTGCTATTTGTATTAAATTCGGATGCAATTCCTGTGTTTCATAGTCAACAAGAAGGTCCAAGTGATACAGTAAACCTGAAGTGAAACATCGGAATCTAAAACTGGACTCACAGGAGAGATTCAAATCATAGAAAGTTAGAGTGTCACTCCTCTTGTACTTAAGTTGGTATTGTGCCTTTTGTATTATATTCGGATGCAATTTCTGTGTTTTATCGTCAATAAGAAGATCCAAGGTATACAGTAAACCTGAAGTGAAGCATCGGAATCTAAAACTGGACTTGCAGGAGAGGTTCAAATCATAGAAAGTTAGAAAGTCAGTCCTCTTTTACTTAAGTCGGCATTGTGACTTTTGTATTAAATTCGGATGAAATTTCTGTGTTTCTTCGTCTATAAGAAGGTCCAAGGGATACAGTAAACCTGAAGTGAAGCATCAGAATCTAATACTGGACTCACAGGAGAGGTTCAAATCATAGAAAGTTAATGTGTCAGTCCTCTTGTACTTAAGTCGGCATTGTACCTTTCGTATTAAATTCGGATGCAAACTCTGTGTTTCATCGTCAATAAGAAGGTCCAAGGGATACAGTAAACCTGAAGTGAAGCATCAGAATCTAAAAGTGGACTCACAGGAGAGGTTCAAATCATAGAAAGTGAGAGTGTCAGTCCTCTTGTACTTAAGTCGCCATTGTGATTTTTGTATTAAATTCGGATAAAATTTCTGTGTTTCATCGTCAATGAGAAGGTCCAAGGGATACAGTAAACCTGAAGTGAAGCTTCGGAATCTAAAACTGGACTAACAGGAGAGGTTCAAATCATAGAAAGTGAGAGTGTCAGTCCTCTTGTACTTAAGTCGGCATTGTGGCTTTTGAATTTAATTCCGATGCAATTTCTGTGTTTCATCGTCAATAAGAAGGTGCAAAGTATACAGTAAACCTGAAGTGAAGCATCGGAATCTGAAACTAGATTCACAGGAAAGGTTCAAATCATTGAAAGTGAGAGTGCCAGTCCTCTTGTACTTACGTCGCCATTGTGCCTTTTGTATTAAATTCGGATGCAATTTCTGTGTTTCATCGTCATTAAGAAGGTCCAAGGGATACAGTAAACCTGCAGTGAAGCATCGGATTCTTAAACTGGACTCACAGCAGAGGTTCAAAACATAGAAAGTTAGTGTGTCAGTCCTCTTGTACTTAAGTCGGCATTGTACCTTTTGTATTAAATTCGGATTCAAACTCTGTGTTTCATCGTCAATAAGAAGGTCCAAGGGATACAGTAAACCTGAAGTGATGCATCGGAATCTAACACTGGACTCACAGAAGAGTTTCAAATCATAGAAAGTGAGAGTGTCAGTCCTCTTGTACTTAAGTCGCCATTGCGATTTTTGTATTAAATTCGGATGCAATTTGTGTGTTTCATCGTCAATAAGAAGGTCCAGCGGATACAGTAAACCTGAAGTGAAGCATCGGAATCTAAAACTGGAATCACAGGAGAGTTTCAAATCATAGAATGTTGGAGTGTCAGCCCTCTTGTACTTAAGTCGGCATTGAATCTTTTGTATTAAATTCGGATGCAAACACTGTGTTTCATCGTCAATAAGAAGGTCCAAGGGATACAGTAAACCTGAAGTGAAGCTTCGGAATCTTAAACTGGACTCACAGGAGAGGTTCAAATCATAGAAAATGAGAGTGTCAGTCCCCTTGTACTTATGTCGGCATTGTGCCTTTTGAATTTAATTCCGATGCAATTTCTGTGTTTCATCGTCAATAAGAAGGTGCAAGGTATACAGTAAACCTGAAGTGAAGCATCGGAATCTGAAACTGGACTCACAGGAAAGGTTCAAATCATTGAAAGTGAGAGTGTCAGTCCTCTTGTACTTATGTCGGCATTGTGCCTTTTGTATTAAATTCCGATGCAATTCCTATGTTTCGTCGTCAATAAGAAGGTGCAAGGTATACAGTAAACCTGGAGTGAAGCATCGGAATTTAAAACCGGACTCACAGGAGAGGTTCAAATCATAGAAAGAGAGAGTGTCAGTCCTCTTGTACTTAAGTCGGCATTGTGCTATTTGTATTAAATTCGGATGCAATTCCTGTGTTTCATAGTCAACAAGAAGGTCCAAGTGATACAGTAAACCTGAAGTGAAATATCGGAATCTAAAACTGGACTCACAGGAGAGATTCAAATCATAGAAAGTTAGAGTGTCACTCCTCTTGTACTTAAGTTGGTATTGTGCCTTTTGTATTATATTCGGATGCAATTTCTGTGTTTTATCGTCAATAAGAAGATCCAAGGTATACAGTAAACCTGAAGTGAAGCATCGGAATCTAAAACTGGACTTGCAGGAGAGGTTCAAATCATAGAAAGTTAGAAAGTCATTCCTCTTTTACTTAAGTCGGCATTGTGACTTTTGTATTAAATTCGGATGAAATTTCTGTGTTTCATCGTCTATAAGAAGGTCCAAGGGATACAGTAAACCTGAAGTGAAGCATCAGAATCTAATACTGGACTCACAGGAGAGGTTCAAATCATAGAAAGTTAATGTGTCAGTCCTCTTGTACTTAAGTCGGCATTGTACCTTTCGTATTAAATTCGGATGCAAACTCTGTGTTTCATCGTCAATAAGAAGGTCCAAGGGATACAGTAAACCTGAAGTGAAGCATCAGAATCTAAAACTGGACTCACAGGAGAGGTTCAAATCATAGAAAGTGAGAGTGTCAGTCCTCTTGTACTTAAGTCGCCATTGTGATTTTTGTATTAAATTCGGATAAAATTTCTGTGTTTCATCGTCAATGAGAAGGTCCAAGGGATACAGTAAACCTGAAGTGAAGCTTCGGAATCTAAAACTGGACTAACAGGAGAGGTTCAAATCATAGAAAGTGAGAGTGTCAGTCCTCTTGTACTTAAGTCGGCATTGTGGCTTTTGAATTTAATTCCGATGCAATTTCTGTGTTTCATCGTCAATAAGAAGGTGCAAAGTATACAGTAAACCTGAAGTGAAGCATCGGAATCTGAAACTAGATTCACAGGAAAGGTTCAAATCATTGAAAGAGAGAGTGCCAGTCCTCTTGTACTTAAGTCGCCATTGTGCCTTTTGTATTAAATTCGGATGCAATTTCTGTGTTTCATCGTCATTAAGAAGGTCCAAGGGATACAGTAAACCTGCAGTGAAGCATCGGATTCTTAAACTGGACTCACAGCAGAGGTTCAAAACATAGAAAGTTAGTGTGTCAGTCCTCTTGTACTTAAGTCGGCATTGTACCTTTTGTATTAAATTCGGATTCAAACTCTGTGTTTCATCGTCAATAAGAAGGTCCAAGGGATACAGTAAACCTGAAGTGAGGCATCGGATTCTTAAACTGGACTAGCAGGAGAGGTTCAAATCATAGACAGTTAGTGTGTCAGTCCTCTTGTACTTAAGTCGGCATTGTGCCTTTTGAATTTAATTCCGATGCAATTTCTGTCTTTCATCGTCAATACGAAGGTGCAGGGTATACAGTAAACCTGAAGTGTAGCATCGGAATCTAAAACTGGACTCACAGAAGAGGTTCAAATCATAGAAAGTTAGAGTGTCAGTCCTCTTGTACTTAAGTCGGCATTGTGCCTTTTGTATTAAATTCGGATGCAATTTCTGTGTTTCATCGTCGATAAGAAGGTCCAAGGGATACAGTAAACCTGAAGTGAAGCATCAGAATCTAAAAACTAGACTCACAGGAGAGGTTCAAATCATAGAAAGTTAGAGTGTTTGTCCTCTTTTACTTAAGTCGGCATTGTGCCTTTTGTATTAAATTCCGATGCAATTTCTATGTTTCATCGTCAATAAGAAGGTGCAAGGTATACAGTAAACCTGGAGTGAAGCATCGGAATGTAAAACCGGACTCACAGGGGAGCTTCAAATCATAGAAAGAGAGAGTGTCAGTCCTCTTGTACTTAAGTCGGCATTATGCTATTTGTATTAAATTCGGATGCAATTCCTGTGTTTCATAGTCAATAAGATGGTCCAAGGAATACAGTAAACCTGAAGTGAAACATCGGAATCTAAAACTGGACTCACAGGAGAGATTCAAATAATAGAAAGTTAGAGTGTCACTCCTCTTGACATATGTCGGTATTGTGACTTTTGTATTAAATTCGGATGCAATTTCTGTGTTTTATCGTCAATAAGAAGGTACAAGGTATACAGTAAGCCTGAAGTGAAGCATCGGAATCTAAAACTGGACTCACAGGATAGGTTCAAATCATAGAAAGTTAGAATGTCAGTCCTCTTGTACGTAAGTTGGCATTGTGCCTTTTGAATTAAATTCGGATGCAATTTCTGTGTTTCATCGTCAATAAGAAGGTGCAAGGTATACAGTAAACCTAAAGTGAAGCATCGGAATCTAAAACTGGTCTCACAGGAGAGGTTCAAATCATAGAAAGTGAGAGTGTCAGTCCTCTTGTACTTAAGTCGGCATTGTGGCATTTGTATTAAATTCGGATGCAATTTCTGTGTTTCATCGTCAATAAGAAGGTCCAAGGGATACAGTAAACCTGAAGTGATGCATCGGAATCTAACACTGGACTCACAGAAGAGTTTCAAATCATAGAAAGTGAGAGTGTCAGTCCTCTTGTACTTAAGTCGCCATTGTGATTTTTGTATTAAATTCGGATGCAATTTGTGTGTTTCATCGTCAATAAGAAGGTCCAACGGATACAGTAAACCTGAAGTGAAGCATCGGAATCTAAAACTGGAATCACAGGAGAGTTTCAAATCATAGAATGTTGTAGTGTCAGCCCTCTTGTACTTAAGTCGGCATTGAATCTTTTGTATTAAATTCGGATGCAAACACTGTGTTTCATCGTCAATAAGAAGGTCCAAGGGATACAGTAAACCTGAAGTGAAGCTTCGGAATCTTAAACTGGACTCACAGGAGAGGTTCAAATCATAGAAAATGAGAGTGTCAGTCCCCTTGTACTTATGTCGGCATTGTGCCTTTTGAATTTAATTCCGATGCAATTTCTGTGTTTCATCGTCAATAAGAAGGTGCAAGGTATACAGTAAACCTGAAGTGAAGCATCGGAATCTGAAACTGGACTCACAGGAAAGGTTCAAATCATTGAAAGTGAGAGTGTCAGTCCTCTTGTACTTATGTCGGCATTGTGCCTTTTGTATTAAATTCCGATGCAATTCCTATGTTTCGTCGTCAATAAGAAGGAGCAAGGTATACAGTAAACCTGGAGTGAAGCATCGGAATTTAAAACCGGACTCACAGGAGAGGTTCAAGTCATAGAAAGAGAGAGTGTCAGTCCTCTTGTACTTAAGTCGGCATTGTGCTATTTGTATTAAATTCGGATGCAATTCCTGTGTTTCATAGTCAACAAGAAGGTCCAAGTGATACAGTAAACCTGAAGTGAAACATCGGAATCTAAAACTGGACTCACAGGAGAGATTCAAATCATAGAAAGGTAGAGTGCCACTCCTCTTGTACTTAAGTCGGTATTGTGCCTTTTGTATTAAGTTCGGATGCAATTTCTGTGTTTTATCGTCAATAAGAAGGTCCAAGGTATACAGTAAACCTGAAGTGAAGCATCGGAATCTAAAACTGGACTTGCAGGAGAGGTTCAAATCATAGAAAGTTAGAAAGTCAGTCCTCTTGTATTTAAGTCGACATTGTGCCTTTTGTATTAAATTCGGATCCAATATCTGTGTTTCATCGTCAATAAGAAGGTCCAAGGCATACAGTAAACGTGAAGTGAAGCATCGGAATCTATAACTGGACGCACAGGAGGGGTTCAAATCATAGATAGTGAGAGTCTCAGTCCTCTTGTACTGAAGTCGGTATTGTGCCATTTGTATTAAATTCGGGTGCATTTTCTGTGTTTCATCGTCAATAAGAAGGTCCAAGGTATACAGTAAACCTGAAGTGAAGCATCGGAATCTAAAACTGGACTTGTAGGAGAGGTTCAAATCATAGAAAGTTAGAGTGTCAGTCCTCTTTTACTTAAGTCGGCATTGTGCTTTTTGTATTAAATTCGGATGAAATTTCTGTGTTTCATCGTCAATAAGGAGGTCCAAGGGATACAGTAAACCTGAAGTGAAGCATCAGAATCTAAAACTGGACTCACAGGAGAGGTTCAAATCATAGAAAGAGAGAGTGTCAGTCCTCTTGTACTTAAGTCGCCATTGTGCCTTTTGTATTAAATTCGGATGCAATTTCTGTGTTTCATCGTCATTAAGAAGGTCCAAGGGATACAGTAAACCTGAAGTGAAGCATCGGATTCTTAAACTGGACTCACAGCAGAGGTTCAAAACATAGAAAGTTAGTGTGTCAGTCCTCTTGTACTTAAGTCGGCATTGTACCTTTTGTATTAAATTCGGATTGAAACTCTGTGTTTCATCGTCAATAAGAAGGTCCAAGGGATACAGTAAACCTGAAGTGAGGCATCGGATTCTTAAACTGGACTCACAGGAGAGGTTCAATTCATAGACAGTTAGTGTGTCAGTCCTCTTGTACTTAAGTCGGCATTGTGCCTTTTGAATTTAATTCCGATGCAATTTCTGTCTTTCATCGTCAATACGAAGGTGCAGGGTATACAGTAAACCTGAAGTGAAGCATCGGAATCTAAAACTGGACTCACAGGAGAGGTTCAAATCATAGAAAGTTAGAGTGTCAGTCCTCTTGTACTTAAGTCGGCATTGTGCCTTTTGTATTAAATTCGGATGCAAACTCTGTGTTTCATCGTCAATAAGAAGGTCCAAGGGATACAGTAAACCTGAAGTGATGCATCGGAATCTAAAACTGGACTCACAGGAGAGGGTCAAATCATAGAAAGTTATAGTGTCAGTCCTCTTGTACTTAAGTCGGCATTGTGATTTTTGAAGTTAATTCCAATGCAATTTCTGTGTTTCATTGTCAATAAGTAGGTCTAAGTGATACAGTAAACCTGAAGTTAAGAATCAGAATCTAAAGCTGGGCTCACAGGAGTGGTTCAAATCATAGAAAGTGAGAGTGTCAGTCCTCTTTTACTTAAGTCGGCATTGTGAGTTTCGAATTTAATTCCGATGCAATTTCTTTGTTTCATCGTCAATAAGAAGGTCCAAGGGATACAGGAAACCTGAAGTGAAGCATCGGAATCTAAAACTAGACTCACAGGAGAGGTTCAAATCATAGAAAGTGAGAGTGTCAGTCCTCTTGTACTTAAGTCGGTATTGTGCCATTTGTATTACATTCGGATGCAATTTCTGTGTTTCATCGTCAATAAGAAAGTCCAAGGGATACAGTAAACCTGAAGTGAAGCATCGGAATCTAAAACTGGACTCACAGGATCGGTTCAAATCATAGAAAGTTAGAGTGTCACTCCTCTTGTACTTAAGTCGGTATTGTGCCATTTGTATTACATTCGGATGCAATTTCTGTGTTTCATCGTCAATAAGAAAGTCCAAGGGATACAGTAAACCTGAAGTGAAGCATCGGAATCTAAAACTGGACTCACAGGATAGGTTCAAATCATAGAAAGTTAGAATGTCAGTCCTCTTGTACTTAAGTTGGCATTGTGCCTTTTGTATTAAATTCGGATGCAATTTCTGTGTTTCATCGTCAATAAGAAGGTGCAAGGTATACAGTAAACCTAAAGTGAAGCATCGGAATCTAAAACTGGACTCACAGGAGAGGTTCAAATCATAGAAAGTGAGAGTGTCAGTCCTCTTGTACTTAAGTCGGCATTGTGGCATTTGTATTAAATTCGGATGCAATTTCTGTGTTTCATCGTCAATAAGAAGGTCCAAGGGATACAGTAAACCTGAAGTGATGCATCGGAATCTAACACTGGACTCACAGAAGAGTTTCAAATCATAGAAAGTGAGAGTGTCAGTCCTCTTGTACTTAAGTCGCCATTGCGATTTTTGTATTAAATTCGGATGCAATTTGTGTGTTTCATCGTCAATAAGAAGGTGCAGCGGATACAGTAAACCTGAAGTGAAGCATCGGAATCTAAAACTGGAATCACAGGAGAGTTTCAAATCATAGAATGTTGGAGTGTCAGCCCTCTTGTACTTAAGTCGGCATTGAATCTTTTGTATTAAATTCGGATGCAAACACTGTGTTTCATCGTCAATAAGAAGGTCCAAGGGATACAGTAAACCTGAAGTGAAGCTTCGGAATCTTAAACTGGACTCACAGGAGAGGTTCAAATCATAGAAAATGAGAGTGTCAGTCCCCTTGTACTTATGTCGGCATTGTGCCTTTTGAATTTAATTCCGATGCAATTTCTGTGTTTCATCGTCAATAAGAAGGTGCAAGGTATACAGTAAACCTAAAGTGAAGCATCGGAATCTGAAACTGGACTCACAGGAAAGGTTCAAATCATTGAAAGTGAGAGTGTCAGTCCTCTTGTACTTATGTCGGCATTGTGCCTTTTGTATTAAATTCCGATGCAATTCCTATGTTTCGTCGTCAATAAGAAGGTGCAAGGTATACAGTAAACCTGGAGTGAAGCATCGGAATTTAAAACCGGACTCACAGGAGAGGTTCAAATCATAGAAAGAGAGAGTGTCAGTCCTCTTGTACTTAAGTCGGCATTGTGCTATTTGTATTAAATTCGGATGCAATTCCTGTGTTTCATAGTCAACAAAAAGGTCCAAGTGATACAGTAAACCTGAAGTGAAACATTGGAATCTAAAACTGGACTCACAGGAGAGATTCAAATCATAGAAAGTTAGAGTGTCACTCCTCTTGTACTTAATTTGGTATTGTGCCTTTTGTATTATATTCGGATGCAATTTCTGTGTTTTATCGTCAATAAGAAGATCCAAGGTATACAGTAAACCTGAAGTGAAGCATCGGAATCTAAAACTGGACTTGCAGGAGAGGTTCAAATCATAGAAAGTCAGAAAGTCAGTCCTCTTTTACTTAAGTCGGCATTGTGACTTTTGTATTAAATTCGGATGAAATTTCTGTGTTTCATCGTCTATAAGAAGGTCCAAGGGATACAGTAAACCTGAAGTGAAGCATCAGAATCTAATACTGGACTCACAGGAGAGGTTCAAATCATAGAAAGTTAATGTGTCAGTCCTCTTGTACTTAAGTCGGCATTGTACCTTTCGTATTAAATTCGGATGCAAACTCTGTGTTTCATCGTCAATAAGAAGGTCCAAGGGATACAGTAAACCTGAAGTGAAGCATCAGAATCTAAAACTGGACTCACAGGAGAGGTTCAAATCATAGAAAGTGAGAGTGTCAGTCCTCTTGTACTTAAGTCGCCATTGTGATTTTTGTATTAAATTCGGATAAAATTTCTGTGTTTCATCGTCAATGAGAAGGTCCAAGGGATACAGTAAACCTGAAGTGAAGCTTCGGAATCTAAAACTGGACTAACAGGAGAGGTTCAAATCATAGAAAGTGAGAGTGTCAGTCCTCTTGTACTTCAGTCGGCATTGTGGCTTTTGAATTTAATTCCGATGCAATTTCTGTGTTTCATCGTCAATAAGAAGGTGCAAAGTATACAGTAAACCTGAAGTGAAGATTTGGAATCTGAAACTAGATTCACAGGAATGGTTCAAATCATTGAAAGTGAGAGTGTCAGTCCTCTTGTACTTAAGTCGCCATTGTGCTTTTGTATTAAATTCGGATGCAATTTCTGTGTTTCATCGTCATTAAGAAGGTCCAAGGGATACAGTAAACCTGCAGTGAAGCATCGGATTCTTAAACTGGACTCACAGCAGAGGTTCAAAACATAGAAAGTTAGTGTGTCAGTCCTCTTGTACTTAAGTCGGCATTGTACCTTTTGTATTAAATTCGGATTCAAACTCTGTGTTTCATCGTCAATAAGAAGGTCCAAGGGATACAGTAAACCTGAAGTGAGGCATCGGATTCTTAAACTGGACTCACAGGAGAGTTTCAAATCATAGACAGTTAGTATGTCAGTCCTCTTGTACTTAAGTCGGCATTGAGCCTTTTGAATTTAATTCCGATGCAATTTCTGTCTTTCATCGTCAATACGAAGGTGCAGGGTATACAGTAAACCTGAAGTGAAGCATCGGAATCTAAAACTGGACTCACAGAAGAGGTTCAAATCATAGAAAGTTAGAGTGTCAGTCCTCTTGTACTTAAGTCGGCATTGTGCCTTTTGTATTAAATTCGGATGCAATTTCTGTGTTTCATCGTCGATAAGAAGGTCCAAGGGATACAGTAAACCTGAAGTGAAGCATCAGAATCTAAAACTAGACTCACAGGAGAGGTTCAAATCATAGAAAGTTAGAGTGTTTGTCCTCTTTTACTTAAGTCGGCATTGTGCCTTTTGTATTAAATTCCGATGCAATTTCTATGTTTCATCGTCAATAAGAAGGTGCAAGGTATACAGTAAACCTGGAGTGAAGCATCGGAATGTAAAACCGGACTCACAGGGGAACTTCAAATCATAGGAAGAGAGAGTGTCAGTCCTCTTGTACTTAAGTCGGCATTGTGCTATTTGTATTAAATTCGGATGCAATTCCTGTGTTTCATAGTCAATAAGAAGGTCCAAGGAATACAGTAAACCTGAAGTGAAACATCGGAATCTAAAACTGGACTCACAGGAGAGATTCAAATAATAGAAAGTTAGAGTGTCACTTCTCTTGACATATGTCGGTATTGTGACTTTTGTATTAAATTCGGATGCAATTTCTGTGTTTTATCGTCAATAAGAAGGTCCAAGGTATACAGTAAGCCTGAAGTGAAGCATCGGAATCTAAAACTGGACTTGTTGGAGAGGTTCAAATCATAGAAAGTTAGAGTATCAGTCCTCTTTTACTTAAGTCGGCATTGTGCCTTTTGTATTAAATTCGGATGAAATTTCTGTGTTTCATCGTCAATAAGAAGGTCCAAGGGATACAGTAAACCTAAAGTGAAGCATTAGAATCTAAAACTGGACTCACAGGAGAGGTTCAAATCATAGAAAGAGAGAGTGTCAGTCCTCTTGTACTTAAGTCGCTATTGTGCCTTTTGTATTAAATTCGGATGCAATTTCTGTGTTTCATCGTCATTAAGAAGGTCCAAGGGATACAGTAAACCTGAAGTGAAGCATCGGATTCTTAAACTGGACTCACGGGAGAGGTTCAAATCATAGAAAGTTAGTGTGTCAGTCCTCTTGTACTTAAGACGGCATTGTGATTTTTGTATTAAATTCGGAAGCAATTTCTGTGTTTCATCGTCAATAAGAAGGTCCAAGGGATTCAGTAAACCTGAAGTGAGGCATCGGATTCTTAAACTGGACTCACAGGAGAGGTTCAAATCATAGAAAGTTAGTGTGTCAGTCCTCTTGTACTAAGTCGGCATTGTACCTTTTGTATTAAATTCGGATGCAAACTCTGTGTTTCATCGCCAATAAGAAGGTCCAAGGGATACAGTAAACCTGAAGTGAGGCATCGGATTCTTAAACTGGACTCACAGGAGAGTTTCAAATCATAGACAGTTAGTATGTCAGTCCTCTTGTACTTAAGTCGGCATTGAGCCTTTTGAATTTAATTCCGATGCAATTTCTGTCTTTCATCGTCAATACGAAGGTGCAGGGTATACAGTAAACCTGAAGTGAAGCATCGGAATCTAAAACTGGACTCACAGAAGAGGTTGAAATCATAGAAAGTTAGAGTGTCAGTCCTCTTGTACTTAAGTCGGCATTGTGCCTTTTGTATTAAATTCGGATGCAATTTCTGTGTTTCATCGTCGATAAGAAGGTCCAAGGGATACAGTAAACCTGAAGTGAAGCATCAGAATCTAAAACTAGACTCACAGGAGAGGTTCAAATCATAGAAAGTTAGAGTGTTTGTCCTCTTTTACTTAAGTCGGCATTGTGCCTTTTGTATTAAATTCCGATGCAATTTCTATGTTTCATCGTCAATAAGAAGGTGCAAGGTATACAGTAAACCTGGAGTGAAGCATCGGAATGTAAAACCGGACTCACAGGGGAACTTCAAATCATAGGAAGGGAGAGTGTCAGTCCTCTTGTACTTAAGTCGGCATTGTGCTATTTGTATTAAATTCGGATGCAATTCCTGTGTTTCATAGTCAATAAGAAGGTCCAAGGAATACAGTAAACCTGAAGTGAAACATCGGAATCTAAAACTGGACTCACAGGAGAGATTCAAATAATAGAAAGTTAGAGTGTCACTTCTCTTGACATATGTCGGTATTGTGACTTTTGTATTAAATTCGGATGCAATTTCTGTGTTTTATCGTCAATAAGAAGGTCCAAGGTATACAGTAAGCCTGAAGTGAAGCATCGGAATCTAAAACTGGACTTGTAGGAGAGGTTCAAATCATAGAAAGTTAGAGTATCAGTCCTCTTTTACTTAAGTCGGCATTGTGCCTTTTGTATTAAATTCGGATGAAATTTCTGTGTTTCATCGTCAATAAGAAGGTCCAAGGGATACAGTAAACCTAAAGTGAAGCATTAGAATCTAAAACTGGACTCACAGGAGAGGTTCAAATCATAGAAAGAGAGAGTGTCAGTCCTCTTGTACTTAAGTCGCCATTGTGCCTTTTGTATTAAATTCGGATGCAATTTCTGTGTTTCATCGTCATTAAGAAGGTCCAAGGGATACAGTAAACCTGAAGTGAAGCATCGGATTCTTAAACTGGACTCACGGGAGAGGTTCAAATCATAGAAAGTTAGTGTGTCAGTCCTCTTGTACTTAAGACGGCATTGTGATTTTTGTATTAAATTCGGAAGCAATTTCTGTGTTTCATCGTCAATAAGAAGGTCCAAGGGATTCAGTAAACCTGAAGTGAGGCATCGGATTCTTAAACTGGACTCACAGGAGAGGTTCAAATCATAGAAAGTTAGTGTGTCAGTCCTCTTGTACTAAGTCGGCATTGTACCTTTTGTATTAAATTCGGATGCAAACTCTGTGTTTCATCGCCAATAAGAAGGTCCAAGGGATACAGTAAACCTAAAGTGAAGCATCGGAATCTAAAACTGGATTCACAGGAGAGGTTCAAATCATAGAAAGTGAGAGTGTCAGTCCTCTTGTACTTAAGTCGGCAATGTGCCCTTTGAGTTTAATTCCGATGCTATTTCTGTCTTTCATCGTCGATAAGAAGGTGCAGGGTATACAGTAAACCTGAAGTGAAGCATCGGAATCTAAAACTGGACTCACAGGAGAGGTTCAACTCATAGAAAGTTAGAGTGTCAGTCCTCTTGTAGTTAAGTCGGCATTGTGCCTTTTGTATTAAATTCGGATGCAAACTCTGTGTTTCATCGTCAATAAGAAGGTCCAAGGGATACAGTAAACCTGAAGTGAAGAATCGGAATCTAAAACTGGACTCACAGGAGAGGTTCAAATCATAGAAAGTTATAGTGTCAGTCCTCTTGTACTTAAGTCGGCATTGTGATTTTTGAATTTAATTCCGATGCAATTTCTGTGTTTCATTGCCAATAAGTAGGTCTAAGCGAGACTGTAAACCTGAAGTTAAGCATCGGAATCTAAAACTGGGCTCACAGGAGTGGTTCAAATCATAGAAAGTGAGAGTGTCAGTCCTCTTTTGCTTAAGTCGGCATTGTGAGTTTAGAATTTAATTCCGATGCAATTTCATTGTTTCATCGTCAATAAGAAGGTCCAAGGGATACAGCAAACCTTAAGTGAAGCATCGGAATCTAAAACTGGACTCACAGGAGAGGTTCAAATCATAAAAAGTGCGAGTGTCAGTCCTCTTTTACTTAAGTCGGCATTGTGAGTTTCGAAATTAATTCGGATGCAATTTCTGTGTTTCATCGTCAATAAGAAGGTCCAAGGGATACAGTAAACCTGAAGTGAAGCATCGGAATCTAAAACTGGACTCACGGGAGAGGTTCAAATCATAGAAAGTTAGTGTGTCAGTCCTCTTGTACTTTAGTCGACATTGTGCTTTTGTACTAAATTCGGATGCAATTACTGTGTTTCATCATCGATAAGAAGGTCCAAGGGATATAGTAAACCTGAAGTGAAGCATCAGAATCTAAAACTAGACTCACAGGAGAGGTTCAAATCATAGAAAGTTAGAGTGTTTGTCCTCTTTTACTTAAGTCGGCATTGTGCCTTTTGTATTAAATTCCGATGCAATTCCTATGTTTCATCGTCAATAAGAAGGTGCAAGGTATACAGTAAACCTAGAGTGAAGCATCGGAATTTAAAACCGGACTCACAGGGGAGGTTCAAATCTTAGAAAGAGAGAGTGTCAGTCCTCTTGTTCTTAAGTCGCCATTGTGCTATTTGTATTAAATTCGGATGCAATTCCTGTGTTTCCTAGTCAATAAGAAGGTCCAAGGGATACAGTAAACCTGAAGTGAAACATCGGAATCTAAAACTGGACTCACAGGAGAGATTCAAATCATAGAAAGTTAGAGTGTCACTCCTCTTGTACTTATGTCGGTATTGTGCCTTTTGTATTAAATTCGGATGCAATTTCTGTGTTTTATCGTCAATAAGAAGGTCCAAGGTATACAGTAAACCTGAAGTGAAGCATCGGAATCTAAAACTGGACTTGTAGGAGAGGTTCAAATCATAGAAAGTTAGAGTGTCAGTCCTCTTTTACTTAAGTCGGCATTGTGACTTTTGTATTAAATTCGGATGAAATTTATGTGTTTCATCGTCAATAAGAAGGTCCAAGGGATACAGTAAACCTGAAGTGAGGCATCGGATTCTTAAACTGGACTCACAGGAGAGGTTCAAATCATAGAAAGTTAGTGTGTCAGTCCTCTTGTACTTAAGTTGGCATTGTACCTTTTGTATTAAATTCGGATGCAAACTCTGTGTTTCATCGCCAATAAGAAGGTCCAAGGGATACAGTAAACCTAAAGTGAAGCATCGGAATCTAAAACTGGATTCACAGAAGAGGTTCAAATCATAGAAAGTGAGAGTGTCAGTCCTCTTGTACTTAAGTCGGCATTGTGCCTTTTGAATTTAATTCCGATGCAATTTCTGTCTTTCATCGTCGATAAGAAGGTGCAGGGTATACAGTAAACCTGAAGTGAAAAATCGGAATCTAAAACTGGACTCACAGGAGAGGGTCAAATCATAGAAAGTTAGAGTGTCAGTCCTCTTGTAGTTAAGTCGGCATTGTGCCTTTTGTATTAAATTCGGATGCAAACTCTGTGTTTCATCGTCAATAAGAAGGTCCAAGGGATACAGTAAACCTGAAGTGAAGCATCGGAATCTAAAACTGGACTCACAGGAGAGGTTCAAATCATAGAAAGTTATAGTGTCAGTCCTCTTGTACTTAAGTCGGCATTGTGATTTTTGAATTTAATTCCGATGCAATTTCTGTGTTTCATTGTCAATAAGTAGGTCTAAGTGATCCTGTAAACCTGAAGTTAAGCATCAGAATCTAAAACTGGGCTCACAGGAGTGTTTCTAATCATAGAAAGTGAGAGTGTCAGTCCTCTTTTGCTTAAGTCGGCATTGTGAGTTTCGAATTTAATTCCGATGCAATTTCTTTGTTTCATCGTCAATAAGAAGGTCCAAGGGATACAGCAAACCTGAAGTGAAGCATCGGAATCTAAAACTGGACTCACAGGAGAGGTTCAAATCATAGAAAGTGCGAGTGTCAGTCCTCTTTTACTTAAGCCGGCATTGTGAGTTTCGAAATTAATTCCGATGCAATATCTGTGTTTCATCGTCAATAAGAAGGTCCAAGGGATACAGTGAACCTGAAGTGAAGCATCGGAATCTAAAACTGGACTCCCAGGAGACGTTCAAATCATAGAAAGTGAGAGTGTCAGTCCTCTTGTACTTAAGTCGCCATTGTGCCTTTTGTATTAAATTCGGATCCAATTTCTGTGTTTCATCGTCAATAAGAAGGTCCAAGGGATACAGTAAACCTGAAGTGAGGCATCGGATTCTTAAACTGGACTCACAATAGACGTTCAAATCATAGAAATTTAGTGTGTCAGTCCTCTTGTACTTAAGTCGGCATTGTACCTTTTGTATTAAATTCGGATGCAAACTCTGTGTTTCATCGTCAATAAGAAGGTCCAAGTGATACAGTAAACCTGAAGTGAAGCATCAGAATCTAAAACTGGACTTGTAGGAGAGGTTCAAACCATAGAAAGTTAGAGTATCAGTCCTCTTTTACTTAAGTCGGCATTGTGCCTTTTGTATTAAATTCGGATGAAATTTCTGTGTTTCATCGTCAATAAGAAGGTCCAAGGGATACAGTAAACCTGAAGTGAAGAATCAGAATCTAAAACTGGACTCACAGGAGAGGTTCAAATCATAGAAAGAGAGAGTGTCAGTCCTCTTGTACTTAAGTCGCCATTGTGCCTTTTGTATTAAATTCGGATGCAATTTCTGTGTTTCATCGTCATTAAGAAGGTCCAAGGGATACAGTAAACCTGAAGTGAAGCATCGGATTCTTAAACTGGACTCACAGGAGAGGTTTAAATCATAGAAAGTTAGTGTGTCAGTCCTCTTGTACTTAAGTCGGCATTGTACCATTTGTATTAAATTCGGATGCAAACTCTGTGTTTCATCGTCAATAAGAAGGTCCAAGGGATACAGTAAACCTGAAGTGAAGCATCAGAATCTAAAACTGGGCTCACAGGAGAGGTTCAAATCATAGAAAGTGAGAGTGTCAGTCCTCTTGTACTTAAGTCGTCATTGTGATTTTTGTATTAAATTCGGAAGCAATTTCTGTGTTTCATCGTCAATAAGAAGGTCCAAGGGATACAGTAAACCTGAAGTGAGGCATCGGATTCTTAAACTGGACTCACAGGAGAGGTTCAAATCATAGAAAGTTAGTGTGTCAGTCCTCTTGTACTAAGTCGGCATTGTACCTTTTGTATTAAATTCGGATGCAAACTCTGTGTTTCATCGCCAATAAGAAGGTCCAAGGGATACAGTAAACCTAAAGTGAAGCATCGGAATCTAAAACTGGATTCACAGGAGAGGTTCAAATCATAGAAAGTGAGAGTGTCAGTCCTCTTGTACTTAAGTCGGGATTGTGCCTTTTGAATTTAATTCCGATGCTATTTCTGTCTTTCATCGTCGATAAGAAGGTGCAGGGTATACAGTAAACCTGAAGTAAAGCATCGGAATCTAAAACTGGACTCACAGGAGAGGTTCAAATCATAGAAAGTTAGAGTGTCAGTCCTCTTGTAGTTATGTCGGCATTGTGCCTTTTGCATTAAATTCGGATGCAAACTCTGTGTTTCAACGTCAATAAGAAGGTCCAAGGGATACAGTAAACCTGAAGTGAAGCATCGGAATCTAAAACTGGACTCACAGGAGAGGTTCAGATCATAGAAAGTTATAGTGTCAGTCCTCTTGTACTTAAGTCGGCATTGTGATTTTTGAATTTAATTCCGATGCAATTTCTGTGTTTCATTGTCAATAAGTAGGTCTAAGTGATACTGTAAACCTGAAGTTAAGCATCGGAATCTAAAACTGGGCTCACAGGAGTGGTTCAAATCATAGAAAGTGAGAGTGTCAGTCCCCTTTTGCTTAAGTCGGCATTGTGAGTTTAGAATTTAATTCAGATGCAATTTCATTGTTTCATCGTCAATAAGAAGGTCCAAGGGATACAGCAAACCTTAAGTGAAGCATCGCAATCTAAAACTGGACTCACAGGAGAGGTTCATATCATAGAAAGTGCGAGTGTCAGTCCTCTAATACTTAAGTCGGCATTGTGAGTTTCGAAATTAATTCCGATGCAATTTCTGTGTTTCATCGTCAATAAGAAGGTCCAAGGGATACAGTAAACCTGAAGTGTAGCATCGGAATCTGAAACTGGACTCCCAGGAGAGGTTCAAATCATAGAAAGTGAGAGTGTGAGTCCTCTTGTACTTAAGTCGGCATTGTGCCTTTTGAATTTAATTCCGATGCAATTTCTGTGTTTCATCGTCAATAACAAGGTGCAAGGTTTACAGTAAACCTGAAGTTAAGCATCGGAATCTGAAACTGGAATCACAGGAGAGGATCAAATCATTGAAAGTGAGAGTGTCAGTCCTCTTGTACTTAAGTCGCCATTGTGCCGTTTGTATTAAATTCGGATCCAATTTCTGTGTCTCATCGTCAATAAGAAGGTCCAAGGGATACAGTAAACCTGAAGTGAAGCATCGGAATCTAAAACTGGACTCACAGGAGGGGTTCAAATCATAGAAAGTTAGAGTGTCATTACTCTTGTACTTAAGTCGGCATTGTTCCATTTGTATTAAATTCGGATGCATTTTCTGTGTTTCATCGTCAATAAGAAGGACCAAGGGATACAGTAAACCTGAAGTGAAGCATCGGAATCTAAGACTGGACTCACGGGAGAGGTTCAAATCATAGAAAGTTAGAGTGTCAGTCCTCTTGTACTTAAGTCGGCATTGTGCCTTTTGTATTTAATTCGGATGCAATTACTGTGTTTCATCGTCGATAAGAAGGTCCAAGGGATACAGTAAACCTGAAGTGAAGCATCAGAATCTAAAACTAGACTCACAGGAGAGGTTCAAATCATAGAAAGTTAGAGTGTTTGTCCTCTTCTACTTAAGTCGGCATTGGGCCTTTTGTATTAAATTCCGATGCAATTTCTATGTTTCATCGTCAATAAGAAGGTGCAAGGTATACAGTAAACCTGGATTGAAGCATCGGAATTTAAAACCGGACTCACAGGGGAGGTTCAAATCATAGAAAGAGAGAGTGTCAGTCCTCTTGTACTTAAGTCGGCATTGTGCTATTTGTATTAAATTCGGATGCTATTCCTGTGTTTCCTAGTCAATAAGAAGGTCAAAGGGATACAGTAAACCTGAAGTGAAACATCGGAATCAAAAACTGGACTCACAGGAGAGATTCAAATCATTGAAAGTTAGAGTGTCACTCCTCTTGTACTTATGTCGGTATTGTGCCTTTTGTATTACATTCGGATGCAATTTCTGTGTTTCATCGTCATTAAGAAGGTCCAAGGGATACAGTAAACCTGAAGTGAAGCATCGGATTCCTAAACTGGACTCATAGGAGGGGTTCAAATCATAGAAAGTTAGTGTGTCAGTCCTCTTGTACTTAAGTCGGCATTGTACCTTTTGTATTAAATTCGGATGCAAACTCTGAGTTTCATCGTCAATAAGAAGGTCCAAGGGATACAGTAAACCTGAAGTGAAGCATCAGAATCTAAAACTGGACTCACAGGAGAGTTTCAAATCATAGAAAGTGAGAGTGTCAGTCCTCTTGTACTTAAATCGTCATTGTGATTTTTGTATTAAATTCGGAAGCAATTTCTGTGTTTCATCGTCAATAAGAAGGTCCAAGGGATACAGTAAACCTGAAGTGAGGCATCGGATTCTTAAACTGGACTCACAGGAGAGGTTCAATCATAGAAAGTTAGTGTGTCAGTCCTCTTGTACTTAAGTCGGCATTGTAACTTTTGTATTAAATTCGGATGCAAACTCTGTGTTTCATCGCCAATAAGAAGATCCAAGGGATACAGTAAACCTAAAGTGAAGCATCGGAATGTAAAACTGGATTCACAGAAGAGGTTCAAATCATAGAAAGTGAGAGTGTCAGTCCTCTTGTACTTAAGTCGGCATTGTGCCTTTTGAATTTAATTCCGATGCAATTTCTGTCTTTCATCGTCGATAAGAAGGTGCAGGGTATACAGTAAACCTGAAGTGAAGCATCGGAATCTAAAACTGGACTCACAGGAGAGGTTCAAATCATAGGAAGTTAGAGTGTCAGTCCTCTTGTAGTTAAGTCGGCATTGTGCCTTTTGATTTAAATTCGGATGCAAACTCTGTGTTTCATCGTCAATAAGAAGGTCCAAGGGATACAGTAAACCTGAAGTGAAGCATCGGAATCTAAAACTGGACTCACAGGAGAGGTTCAAATCATAGAAAGTTATAGTGTCAGTCCTCTTGTACTTAAGTCGGCATTGTGATTTTTGAATTTAATTCCGATGCAATTTCTGTGTTTCATTGTCAATAAGAAGGTCCATGGGATACAGTGAACCTGAAGTGAAGCATCGGAATCTAAAACTGGACTCCCAGGAGAGGTTCAAATCATAGAAAGTGAGAGTGTCAGCCCTCTTGTACTTAAGTCGGCATTGTGCCTTTTGAATTTAATTCCGATGCAATTACTGCGTTTCATCGTCAATAACAAGGTGCAAGGTATACAGTAAACCTGAAGCGAAGCATCGGAATCTGAAACTGGACTCACAGGAGAGGATCTAATCATTGAAAGTGAGAGTGTCAGTCCTCTTGTACTTAAGTCGCCATTGTGCCTTTTGTTTTATATTCGGATCCAATTTCTGTGTCTCGTCGTCAATAAGAAGGTCCAAGGGATACAGTAAACCTGAAGTGAAGCATCGGAATCTAAAACTGGACTCACAGGAGGGGTTCAAATCATAGAAAGTTAGAGTGTCATTACTCTTGTACTTAAGTCGGCATTGTGCCTTTTGTGTTAAATTCGGATGCAAACTCTGTGTTTCATCGTCAAAAAGAAGGTCCAAGGGATACAGTAAACCTGAAGTGGAGCATCCGAATCTAAAACTGGACTCACAGGAGAGGTTCAAATCATAGATAGTGAGAGTGTCAGTCCTCTTGTACTTAAGTCGGCATTGTGCCATTTGTAATAAATTCGGATGCAATTTCTGTGTTTCATCGTCAATAAGAAGGTCCAAGGGATACAGTAAACCTGAAGTGAAGCATCGGATTCTTAAACTGGACTCACAGGAGAGGTTCAAATCATAGAAAGTTAGTGTGTCAGTCCTCTTGTACTTAAGTCGGCATTGTACCTTTTGTATTAAATTCGGATGCAAACTCTGTGTTTCATCGTCAATAAGAAGGTCCAAGTGATACAGTAAACCTGAAGTGAAGCATCAGAATCTAAAACTGGACTCACAGGAGAGGTTCAAATCATAGAAAGTGAGAGTGTCAGTCCCCTTGTACTTAAGTCGCCATTGTGCCTTTTGAATTTAATTCCGATGCAATTTCTGTGTTTCATCGTCAATAAGAAGGTCTAAGTGATACAGTAAACCTGAAGTGAAGCATCGGAATCTAAAACTAGACTCACAGGAGAGGTTCAAATCATAGAAAGTGAGAGTGTCAGTCCTCTTTTACTTAAGTCGGCATTGTGAGTTTCGAATTTAATTCCGATGCAATTTCTGTGTTTCATCGTCAATACGAAGGTCCAAGGGATACACTAGACCTGAAGTGGAGCATCGGAATCTAAAACTGGACTCACAGGAGAGGCTCAAATCATAGAAAGGGAAAGTGTCGGTCCTCTTGTACTTAAGTTGGCATTGTGCCATTTGTATTAAATTCAGGTGCAATGTTAGTGTTTCATCGTCAATAAGAAGGTCCAAGGGATACAGTAAACCTAAAGTGAAGCATCGGAATCTAAAACTGGACTCACAGGAAATGTTCACATCATAGAAAGTGGGGGTGTCAGTCCTCTTGTACTTAAGTCGGCATTGTGGCATTTGTATTAAATTTGGATGCAATTTCTGTGTTTCATCGTCAATAAGAAGGTGCAAGGTATACAGTAAACCTGAAGTGAAGCATCGGAATCTAAAACTGGATTCGCAGGAGAGGTTCAAATCATAGAAAGTGAGATTGTCAGCCCTCTTGTAATTAAGTCGGCATTGTGGCATTTGTATTAAATTCGGGTGAATTTCTGTGTTTCATCGTCAATAAGAAGGTCCAAGGGATACAGTAAACCTGAAGTGAAGCATCGGATTCTTAAGCTGGACTCACACGACAGATTCAAATCATAGAAAGTTAGTGAGTCAGTCCTCTTGTACTTAAGTCGGCAATGTACCTTTTGTATTAAATTCGGATGCAAACTCTGTGTTTCATCGTAAATAAGATGGTCCAAGGGATACAGTAAACCTGAAGTGAAGCATCAGAATCTAAAACTGGACTCACAGGAGAGGTTCAAATCATAGAAAGTGAGAGTGTCAGTCCTCTTGTACTTAAGTCGTCATTGTGATTTTTGTATTAAATTCGGAAGGAATTTCTGTGTTTCATCATCAATAAGAAGGTCCAAGGGATACAGTAAACCTGAAGTGAGGCATCGGATTCTTAAACTGTAGTCACAGGAGAGGTTCAAATCATAGAAAGTTATTGTGTCAGTCCTCTTGTACTTAAGTGGCATTGTACCTTTTGTATTAAATTCGGATGCAAACTCTGTGTTTCATCGCCAATAAGAAGGTCCAAGGGATACAGTAAACCTAAAGTGAAGCATCGGAATCTAAAACTGGATTCACAGGAGAGGTTCAAATCATAGAAAGTGAGAGTGTCAGTCCTCTTGTACTTAAGTCGGCATTGTGCCTTTTGAATTTAATTCCGATGCAATTTCTGTCTTTCATCGTCAATAAGAAGGTGCAGGGTATACAGTAAACCTGAAGTGAAGCATCGGAATCTAAAACTGGACTCACAGGAGAGGTTCAAATCATAGAAAGTTAGAGAGTCAGTCCTCTTGTACTTAAGTCGGCATTGTGATTTTTGAATTTAATTCCGATGCAATTTCTGTGTTTCATTGTCAATAAGTAGGTCTAAGTGATACAGTAAACCTGAAGTTAAGCATCGGAATCTAAAACTGGGCTCACAGGAGTGGTTCAAATCATAGAAAGCGAGAGTGTCAGTCCTCTTTTGCTTAAGTCGGCATTGTGAGTTTCGAATTTAATTCCGATGCAATTTCTTTGTTTGATCGTCAATAGGAAGGTCCAAGGGATACAGCAAACCTGACGTGAAGCATCGGAATCTAAAACTGGACTCACAGGAGAGGTTCAAATCATAGAAAGTGCGGGTGTCAGTCCTCTTTTACTTAAGTCGGCATTGTGAGTTTCGAATTTAATTCCGATGCAATTTCTGTGTTTCATCGTCAATAAGAAGGTCCAAGGGATGCAGTAAACCTGAAGTGTAGCATCGGAATCTAAAACTGGACTCCCAGGAGAGGTTCAAATAATAGAAAGTGAGAGTGTCAGTCCTCTTGAACTTAAGTCGGCATTGTGCCTTTTGAATTTAATTCCGATGCAATTTCTGTGTTTCATCGTCAATAACAAGGTGCAAGGTATACAGTAAACCTGAAGTGAAGCATCGGAATCTGAAACTGGACTCACAGGAGAGGATCAAATCATTGAAAGTGAGAGTGTCAGTCCTCTTCTAATTAAGTCGCCATTGTGCCTTTTGTATTAAATTCGGATGCAAACTCTGTGTTTCATCGTCAATAAGAAGGTCCAAGTGTTACAGTAAACCTGAAGTGGAGCATCGGAATCTAAAACTGGATTCACAGGAGAGGTTCAAATCATAGAAAGTGAGAGTGTCAGTCCTCTTGTACTTAAGTCGTCATTGTGATCTTTGTATTAAATTCGGAAGCAATTTCTGTGTTTCATCGTCAATAAGAAGGTCCAAGGGATACAGTAAACGTGAAGTGAGGCATAAGATTCTTAAACTGGACTCACAGGAGAGGTTCAAATCATAGAAAGTGCGAGTGTCAGTCCTCTAATACTTAAGTCGGCATTGTGAGTTTCGAAATTAATTCCGATGCAATTTCTGTGTTTCATCGTCAATAAGAAGGTCCAAGGGATACAGTAAACCTGAAGTGAAGCATCGGAATCTAAAACTGGACTCACAGGAGAGGTTCAGATCATAGAAAGTTATAGTGTCAGTCCTCTTGTACTTAAGTCGGCATTGTGATTTTTGAATTTAATTCCGATGCAATTTCTGTGTTTCATTGTCAATAAGTAGGTCTAAGTGATACTGTAAACCTGAAGTTAAGCATCGGAATCTAAAACTGGGCTCACAGGAGTGGTTCAAATCATAGAAAGTGAGAGTGTCAGTCCTCTTTTGCTTAAGTCGGCATTGTGAGTTTAGAATTTAATTCCGATGCAATTTCATTGTTTCATCGTCAATAAGAAGGTCCAAGGGATACAGCAAACCTTAAGTGAAGCATCGCAATCTAAAACTGGACTCACAGGAGAGGTTCAAATCATAGAAAGTGCGAGTGTCAGTCCTGTAATACTTAAGTCGGCATTGTGAGTTTCGAAATTAATTCCGATGCAATTTCTGTGTTTCATCGTCAATAAGAAGGTCCAAGGGATACAGTAAACCTGAAGTGAAGCATCGGAATCTGAAACTGGACTCCCAGGAGAGGTTCAAATCATAGAAAGTGAGAGTGTCAGTCCTCTTGTACTTAAGTCGTCATTGTGATTTTTGTATTAAATTCGGAAGCAATTTCTGTGTTTCATCGTCAATAAGAAGGTCCAAGGGATACAGTAAACCTGAAGTGAAGCATCGGATTCTTAAACTGGACTCACAGGAGAGGTTCAAATCATAGAAAGTTAGTGTGTCAGTCCTCTTGTACTTAAGTCGGCATTGTACCTTTTGGATTAAATTCGGATGCAAACTCTGTGTTTCATCGTCAATAAGAAGGTCCAAGGGATACAGTAAACCTGAAGTGAAGCATCAGAATCTAAAACTGGACTCACAGGAGAGGTTCAAATCATAGAAAGTGAGAGTGTCAGTCCTCTTGTACTTAAGTCGTCATTGTGATTTTTGTATTAAATTCGGAAGCAATTTCTGTGTTTCATCGTCAATAAGAAGGTCCAAGGGATACAGTAAACCTGAAGTGAGGCATCGGATTCTTAAACTGGACTCACAGGAGAGGTTCAAATCATAGAAAGTTAGTGTGTCAGTCCTCTTGTACTAAGTCGGCATTGTACCTTTTGTATTAAATTCGGATGCAAACTCTGTGTTTCATCGCCAATAAGAGGGTCCAAGGTATACAGTAAACCTAAAGTGAAGCATCGGAATCTAAAACTGGATTCACAGGAGAGGTTCAAATCTTAGAAAGTGAGATTGTCAGTCCTCTTGTACTTAAGTCGGCATTGTGCCTTTTGAATTTAATTCCGATGCTATTTCTGTCTTTCATCGTCGATAAGAAGGTGCAGGGTACACAGTAAAACTGAAGTGAAGCATCGGAATCTAAAACTGGACTCACAGGAGAGGTTCAAATCATAGCAAGTTAGAGTGTCAGTCCTCTTGTAGTTAAGTCGGCATTGTGCCTTTTGTATTAAATTCGGATGCAAACTCTGTGTTTCATCGTCAATAAGAAGGTCCAAGGGATACAGTAAACCTGAAGTGAAGCATCGGAATCTAAAACTGGACTCACAGGAGAGGTTCAAATCATAGAAAGTTATAGTGTCAGTCCTCTTGTACTTAAGTCGGCATTGTGATTTTTGAATTTAATTCCGATGCAATTTCTGTGTTTCATTGTCAATAAGTAGGTCTAAGTGATACTGTAAACCTGAAGTTAAGCATCGGAATCTAAAACTGGGCTCACAGGAGTGGTTCAAATCATAGAAAGTGAGAGTGTCAGTCCTCTTTTGCTTAAGTCGGCATTGTGAGTTTAGAATTCATTTCCGATGCAATTTCATTGTTTCATCGTCAATAAGAAGGTCCAAGGGATACAGCAAACCTTAAGTGAAGCATCGGAATCTAAAACTGGACTAACAGGAGAGGTTCAAATCATAGAAAGTGCGAGTGTCAGTCCTCTTTTACTTAAGTCGGCATTGTGAGTTTCGAAATTAATTCCGATACAATTTCTGTGTTTCATCGTCAATAAGAAGGTCCAAGGGATACAGTAAACCTGAAGTGAAGCATCGGAATCTGAAACTGGACTCCCAGGAGAGGTTCAAATCATAGAAAGTGAGAGTATGAGTCCTCTTGTACTTAAGTCGGCATTGTGCCTTTTGAATTTAATTCCGATGCAATTTCTGTGTTTCATCGTCAATAACAAGGGGCAAGGTATACAGTAAACCTGAAGTGAAGCATCGGAATCTGAAACTGGACTCACAGGAGAGGATCAAATCATTGAAAGTGAGAGTGTCAGTCCTCTTGTACTTAAGTCGCCATTGTGCCGTTTGTATTAAATTCGGATCCAATTTCTGTGTCTCATCGTCAATAAGAAGGTCCAAGGGATACAGTAAACCTGAAGTGAAGCATCGGAATCTAAAACTGGAGTCACAGGAGGGGTTCAAATCATAGAAAGTTAGAGTGTCATTACTCTTGTACTTAAGTCGGCATTGTGCCTTTTGTATTAAATTCGGATGCATTTTCTGTGTTTCATCGTCAATAAGAAGGTCCAAGGGATACAGTAAACCTGAAGTGAAGCATCGGAATCTAAAACTGGACTCACGGGAGAGGTTCAAATCATAGAAAGTTAGAGTGTCAGTCCTCTTGTACTTAAGTCGGCATTGTGTCTTTTGTATTAAATTCGGATGCAATTACTGTGTTTCATCGTCGATAAGAAGGTCCAAGGGATACAGTAAACCTGAAGTGAAGCATCAGAATCTAAAACTAGACTCACAGGAGAGGTTCAAATCATAGAAAGTTAGAGTGTTTGTCCTCTTCTACTTAAGTCGGCATTGTGCCTTTTGTATTTAATTCCGATGCAATTTCTATGTTTCATCGTCAATAAGAAGGTGCAAGGTATACAGTAAACCTGGATTGAAGCATCGGAATTTAAAACCGGACTCACAGGGGAGGTTCAAATCATAGAAAGAGAGAGTGTCAGTCCTCTTGTACTTAAGTCGGCATTGTGCTATTTGTATTAAATTCGGATGCAATTCCTGTTTTTCCTAGTCAATAAGAAGGTCCAAGGGATACAGTAAACCTGAAGTGAAACATCGGTATCTAAAACTGGACTCACAGGAGAGATTCAAATCATAGAAAGTGAGAGTGTCAGTCCTCTTGTACTTAAGTCGTCATTGTGATTTTTGTATTAAATTCGGAAGCAATTTCTGTGTTTCATCGTCAATAAGAAGGTCCAAGGGATACAGTAAACCTGAAGTGAGGCATCGGATTCTTAAACTGGACTCACAGGAGAGGTTCAAATCATAGAAAGTTATTGTGTCAGTCCTCTTGTACTTAAGTCGGCATTGTACCTTTTGTATTAAATTCGGATGCAAACTCTGTGTTTCATCGCCAATAAGAAGGTCCAAGGGATACAGTAAACCTAAAGTGAAGCATCGGAATCTAAAACTGGATTCACAGAAGAGGTTCAAATCATAGAAAGTGAGAGTGTCAGTCCTCTTGTGCTTAAGTCGGCATTGTGCCTTTTGATTTTAATTCCGGTGCAATTTCTGTCTTTCATCGTCGATAAGAAGGTGCAGGGTATACAGTAAACCTGAAGTGAAGCATCGGAATCTAAAACTGCACTCACAGGAGAGGTTCAAATCATAGAAAGTTAGAGTGTCAGTCCTCTTGTTGTTAAGTCGGCATTGTGCCTTTTGTATTAAATTCGGATGCAAACTCTGTGTTTCATCGTCAATAAGAAGGTCCAAGGGATACAGTAAACCTGAAGTGAAGCATCGGAATCTAAAACTGGAGTCACAGGAGAGGTTCAAATCATAGAAAGTTATAGTGTCAGTCCTCTTGTACTTAAGTCGGCATTGTGATTTTTGAATTTAATTCCGATGCAATATCTGTGTTTCATTGTCAATAAGTAGGTCTAAGTGATACTGTAAACCTGAAGTTAAGCATCAGAATCTAAAACTGGGCTCACAGGAGTGGTTCAAATCATTGAAATTGAGAGTGTCAGTCCTCTTTTGCTTGAGTCGGCATTGTGAGTTTAGAATTTAATTCCGATGCAATTTCTTTGTTTCATCGTCAATAAGAAGGTCCAAGGGATACAGCAAACCTGAAGTGAAGCATCGGAATCTAAAACTGGACTCACAGGAGAGGTTCAAATCATAGAAAGTGCGAGTGTCAGTCCTCTTTTACTTAAGTCGGCATTGTGAGTTTCGAAATTAATTCCGATGCAATTTCTGTGTTTCATCGTCAATAAGAAGGTCCAAGGGACACAGTGAACCTGAAGTGAAGCATCGGAATCTAAAACTGGACTCCCAGGAGAGGTTCAAATCATAGAAAGTGAGAGTGTCAGCCCTCTTGTACTTAAGTCGGCATTGTGCCTTTTGCATTTAATTCCGATGCAATTTCTGTGTTTCATCGTCAATAACAAGGTGCAAGGTATACAGTAAACCTGAAGCGAAGCATCGGAATCTGAAACTGGACTCACAGGAGAGGATCAAATCTTTGAAAGTTAGTGTGTCAGTCCTCTTGTACTTAAGTCGGCATTGTACCTTTTGTATTAAATTCGGATGCAAACTCTGTGTTTCATCGTCAATAAGAAGGTCCAAGTGATACAGTAAACCTGAAGTGAAGCATCAGAATCTAAAACTGGAATCACAGGAGAGGTTCAAATCATAGAAAGTGAGAGTGTCAGTCCTCTTGAACTTAAGCCTCCATTGTGCATTTTGAATTTAATTCCGATGCAATTTCTGTGTTTCATCGTCAATAAGAAGGTCTAAGTGATACAGTAAACCTGAAGTGAAGCATCGGAATCTAAAACTAGACTCACAGGAGAGGTTCAAATCATAGAAAGTGAGAGTGTCAGTCCTCTTTTACTTAAGTCGGCATTGTGAGTTTCGAATTTAATTCCGATGCAATTTCTGTGTTTCATCGTCAATACGAAGGTCCAAGGGATACACTAGACCTGAAGTGGAGCATCGGAATCTAAAACTGGACTCATAGGAGAGGCTCAAATCATAGAAAGGGAAAGTGTCAGTCCTCTTGTAATTAAGTTGGCATTGTGCCATTTGTATTAAATTCAGGTGCAATGTTAGTGTTTCATCGTCAATAAGAAGGTCCAAGGGATACAGTAAACCTAAAGTGAAGCATCGGAATCTAAAACTGGACTCACAGGAAATGTTCACATTATAGAAAGTGGGGGTGTCAGTCCTCTTGTACTTAAGTCGGCATTGTGGCATTTGTATTAAATTTGGATGCAATTTCTGTGTTTCATCGTCAATAAGAAGGTGTAAGGTATACAGTAAACCTGAAGTGAAGCATCGGAATCTAAAACTGGACTCACAGGAGAGGTTCAAATCATAGAAAGTGAGAGTGTCAGCCCTCTTGTAATTAAGTCGGCATTGTGGCATTTGTATTAAATTCGGGTGAATTTTTGTGTTTCATCGTCAATAAGAAGGTCCAAGGGATACAGTAAACCTGAAGTGAAGCATCGGATTCTTAAGCTGGACTCACAGGACAGGTTCAAATCACAGAAAGTTAGTGTGTCAGTCCTCTTGTACTTAAGTCGGCATTCTACCTTTTGTATTAAATTCGGATGCAAACTCTGTGTTTCATCGTAAATAAGATGGTCCAAGGGATACAGTAAACCTGAAGTGAAGCATCAGAATCTAAAACTGGACTCACAGGAGATGTTCAAATCATAGAAAGTGAGAGTGTCAGTCCTCTTGTACTTAAGTCGTCATTGTGATTTTTGCATTAAATTCGGAAGGAATTTCTGTGTTTCATCGTCAATAAGAAGGTCCAAGGGATACAGTAAACCTGAAGTGAGGCATCGGATTCTTAAACTGGAGTCACAGGAGAGGTTCAAATCATAGAAAGTTAGTGTGTCAGTCCTCTTGTACTTAAGTCGGCATTGTGATCTTTGAATTTAATTCCGATGCAATTTATGTGTTTCATTGTCAATAAGTAGGTCTAAGTGATACAGTAAACCTGAAGTTAAGCATCGGAATCTAAAACTGGGCTCACAGGAGTGGTTCAAATCATAGAAAGCGAGAGTGTCAGTCCTCTTTTGCTTAAGTCGGCATTGTGAGTTTCGAATTTAATTCCGATGCAATTTCTTTGTTTGATCGTCAATAAGAAGGTCCAAGGGATACAGCAAACCTTAAGTGAAGCATCGGAATCTAAAACTGGACTCACAGGAGAGGTTCAAATCATAGAAAGTGCGGGTGTCAGTCCTCTTTTACTTAAGTCGGCATTGTGAGTTTCGAATTTAATTCCGATGCAATTTCTGTGTTTCATCGTCAATAAGAAGGTCCAAGGGATGCAGTAAACCTGAAGTGTAGCATCGGAATCTAAAACTGGACTCCCAGGAGAGGTTCAAATAATAGAAAGTGAGAGTGTCAGACCTCTTGAACTTAAGTAGGCATTGTGCCTTTTGAATTTAATTCCGATGCAATTTCTGTGTTTCATCGTCAATAACAAGGAGCAAGGTATACAGTAAACCTGAAGTGAAGCATCGGAATCTGAAACTGGACTCACAGGAGAGGATCAAATCATTGAAAGTGAGAGTGTTAGTCCTCTTCTAATTAAGTCGCCATTGTGCCTTTTGTATTAAATACGGATCCAATTTCTGTGTCTCATCGTCAATAAGAAGGTCCAAGGGATACAGTAAACCTGAAGTGAAGCATCGGAATCTAAAACTGGACTCACAGGAGGGGTTCAAATCATAGAAAGTTAGAGTGTCATTACTCTTGTACTTAAGTCGGCATTGTGCCTTTTGTATTAAATTCGGATGCAATTTCTGTGTTTCATCGTCAATAAGAAGGTTTAAGGGATACAGTAAACCTGAAGTGAAGCATCGGATTCTTAAACTGGACTCACAGGACAGGTTCAAATCATAGATAGTTAGTGTGTCAGTCCTCTTGTACTTAAGTCGGCATTGTACCTTTTGTATTAAATTCGGATGCAAACTCTGTGTTTCATCGTCAATAAGAAGGTCCAAGGGATACAGTAAACCTGAAGTGAAGCATCAGAATCTAAAACTGGACTCACAGGAGAGGTTCAAATCATAGAAAGTGAGAGTGTCAGTCCTCTTGTACTTAAGTCGCCATTGTGATTTTTGTATTAAATTCGGAAGCAATTTCTGTGTTTCATCGTCAATAAGAAGGTCCGGGGGATTACAGTATACCTGAAGTGAAGCATCGGATTCTTAAACTGGACTCACAGGAGAGGTTCAAATCATAGAAAGTTAGTGTGTCAGTCCTCTTGTACTTAAGTCGGCATTGTGCCTTTTGTATTAAATTCGGATGCAAACTCTGTGTTTCATCGTCAATAAGAAGGTCCAAGGGATATAGTAAACCTGAAGTGATGCATCGGAATCTAAAACTGGACTCACAGGAGAGGTTCAAATCATAGAAAGTTATAGTGTCAGTCCTCTTGTACTTAAGTCGGCATTGTGATTTTTGAATTTAATTCCGATGCAATTTCTGTGTTTCATCGTCAATAAGAAGGTCTAAGTGATACAGGAAACCTGAAGTGAAGCATCGGAATCTAAAACTAGACTTACAGGAGAGGTTCAAATCATAGAAAGTGAGAGTGTCAGTCCTCTTTTACTTAAGTCGGCATTGTGAGTTTCGAATTTAATTCCGATGAAATTTCTTTGTTTCATCGTCAATAAGAAGGTCCAAGGGATACAGCAAACCTGAAGTGAAGCATCGGAATCTAAAACTGGACTCACAGGAGAGGTTCAAATCATAGAAAGTGCGAGTGTCAGTCCTCTTTTACTTAAGTCGGCATTGTGAGTTTCGAATTCAATACCGATGCAATTTCTGTGTTTCATCGTCAATAAGAAGGTCCAATGGATACAGTAAACCTGAAGTGAAGCATCGGAATCTAAAACTGGACTCCCAGGAGAGGTTCAAATAATAGAAAGTGAGAGTGTCAGTCCTCTTGTACTTAAGTCGTCATTGTGATTTTTGTATTAAATTCGGAAGCAATTTCTGTGTTTCATCGTCAATAAGAAGGTCCAAGGGATACAGTGAACCTGAAGGGAGGCATCGGATTCTTAAACTGGAGTCTTAGGAGAGGTTCAAATCATTGAAAGTTAGTGTGTCAGTCCTCTTGTACTTAAGTCGGCATTGTACCTTTTGTATTAAATTCGGATGCAAACTCTGTGTTTCATCGCCAATAAGAAGGTCCAAGGGATACAGTAAACCTAAAGTGAAGCATCGGAATCTAAAACTGGAATCACAGGAGAGGTTCAAATCATAGAAAGTGAGAGTGTCAGTCCTCTTGTACTTAAGTAGGCATTGTGCCTTTTGAATTTAATTCCGATGCAATTTCTGTCTTTCATCGTCAATAAGAAGGTGCAGGGTATACAGTAAACCTGAAGTGAAGCATCGGAATCTAAAACTGGACTCACAGGAGAGGTTCAAATCATAGAAAGTTAGAGTGTCAGTCCTCTTGTACTTAAGTCGGCATTGTGCCTTTTGTATTAAATTCGGATGCAAACTCTGTGTTTCATCGTCAGTAAGAAGGTCCAAGGGATACAGTAAACCTGATGTGAAGCATCGGAATCTAAAACTGGACTCACAGGAGAGGTTCAAATCATAGAAAGTTATAGTGTCAGTCCTCTTGTACTTAAGTCGGCATTGTGAGTTTTGAATTTAATTCCGATGCAATTTCTGTGTTTCATTGTCAATAAGTAGGTCTAAGTGATACAGTAAACCTGAAGTTAAGCATCGGAATCTAAAGCTGGGCTCACAGGAGTGGTTCAAATCATAGAAAGCGAGAGTGTCAGTCCTCTTTTGCTTAAGTCGGCATTGTGAGTTTCGAATTTAATTCCGATGAAATTTCTTTGTTTCATCGTCAATAAGAAGGTCCAAGGGATACAGCAAACTTGAAGTGAAGCATCGGAATCTAAAACTGGACTCACAGGAGAGGTTCAAATCATAGAAAGTGCGAGTGTCAGTCCTCTTTTACTTAAGTCGGCATTGTGAGTTTCGAATTCAATACCGATGCAATTTCTGTGTTTCATCGTCAATAAGAAGGTCCAATGGATACAGTAAACCTGAAGTGAAGCATCGGAATCTAAAACTGGACTCCCAGGAGAGGTTCAAATAATAGAAAGTGAGAGTGTCAGTCCTCTTGTACTTAAGTCGGCATTGTGCCTTTTGAATTTAATTCCGATGCAATTTCTGTGTTTCATCGTCAATAACAAGGTGCAAGGTATACAGTAAACCTGAAGTGAAGCATCGGAATCTGAAAGTGGACTCACAGGAGAGGATCAAATCATTGAAAGTGAGAGTGACAGTCCTCTTGTACTTAAGTCGCCATTGTGCCTTTTGTATTAAATTCGGATCCAATTTCTGTGTCTCATCGTCAATAAGAAGGTTCAAGGGATACAGTAAACCTGAAGTGAAGCATCGGAATCTAAAACTGGACTCACAGGAGGGGTTCAAATCATAGAAAGTTAGAGTGTCAATACTCTTGTACTTAAGTCGGCATTGTGCCTTTTGTATTAAATTCGGATGCAATTTCTGTGTTTAATCGTCAATAAGAAGGTCCAAGGGATACAGTATACGTGAAGTGAAGCATCGGATTCTTAAACTGGACTCACAGGAGAGGTTCAAATCATAGAAAGTTAGTGTGTCAGTCCTCTTGTACTTAAGTCGGCATTGTACCTTTTGTATTAAATTCGGATGCAAACTCTGTGTTTCATCGTTAATAAGAAGGTCCAAGGGATAGAGTAAACCTGAAGTGAAGCATCGGAATCTAAAACTGGACTCACAGGAGAGGTTCAAATCATAGAAAGTGAGAGTGTCAGTCCTCTTTTACTTAAGTCGGCATTGTGAGTTTCGAATTTAATCCCGATGCAATCTCTGTGTTTCATCGTCAATACGAAGGTCCAAGGGATACAGTAGACCTGAAGTGGAGCATCGGAATCTAAAACTGGACTCACAGGAGAGGTTCACATCATAGAAAGTGAAAGTGTCAGTCCTCTTGTACTTAAGTCGGCATTGTGCCATTTGTATTAAATTCGGATGCAATTTCTGTGTTTCATCGTCAATAAGAAGGTCCAAGGGATACAGTAAACCTGAAGTGAAGCAACGGAATCTAAAACTGGACTCACAGGAGACGTTCAAATCTTATAAAGTTAGAGTGTCACTCCTCTTGTACTTGAGTCTGTATTGTGCCTTTTGTATTAAATTCGGGTGCAATTTCTGTGTTTCATCTTCAATAAGAAGATCCAAGGGATACAGTAACCTGAAGTGAGCATCGGAATCTAGAACTGGACTCACAGGAGCGGTTCAAATCATAGATAGTTAGAATGTCAGTCCTCCTGTACTTTAATCGGCATTGTGCCTTTTGTATTACATTTGGATACAATTTCTGTGTTTCATCGTCAATAAGAAGGTGCAAGGTATACAGTAAACCTGAAGTGAAGCATGGGAATCTAAAACTGGACTCACAGGAGAGGTTCAAATCATAGAAAGTGAGAGTGTCAGTCCTCTTGTAATTAAGTCGGCATTGTGTCATTTGTATTAAATTCGGGTGCAATTTCTGTGTTTCATCGTCAATAAGAAGGTCCAAGGTATACAGTAAACCTGAAGTGAAGCATCGGATTCTTAAACTGGACTCACAGGACAGGTTCAAATCATAGAAAGTTATTGTGTCAGTCCTCTTGTACTTAGGTCGGCATTGTACCTTTTGTATTAAATTCGGATGCAAACTCTGTGTTTCATCGTCAATAAGAAGGTCCAAGGGATACAGTAAACCTGAAGTGAAGCATCAGAATCTAAAACTGGACTCACAGGAGAGGTTCAAATCATAGAAAGTGAGAGTGTCAGTCCTCTTGTACTTAAGTCGCCATTGTGATTTTTGTATTAAATTCGGAAGCAATTTCTGTGTTTCATCGTCAATACGAAAGTTCAAGGGATACAGTAGACCTGAAGTGGAGCATCGGAATCTAAAACTGGACTCACAGGAGAGGTTCAAATCATAGAAAGTGAAAGTGTCAGTCCTCTTGTACTTAAGTCGGCATTGTGCCATTTGTATTAAATTCAGGTGCAATGTTAGTGTTTCATCGTCAATAAGAAGGTCCAAGGGATACAGTAAATCTGAAGTGAAGCATCGGAATCTAAAACTGGACTCACAGGAAATGTTCAAATCATAGAAAGTGGGGGTGTCAGTCCTCTTGTACTTAAGTCGGCATTGTGCCTTTTGTATTAAATTCGGGTGCAATTTCTGTGTTTCATCTTCAATAAGAAGGTCCAAGGGATACAGTAACCTGAAGTGAGCATCGGAATCTAGAACTGGACTCACAGGAGCGGTTCAAATCATAGATAGTTAGAATGTCAGTCCTCCTGTACTTTAGTCGGCATTGTGCCTTTTGTATTAAATTTGGATACAATTTCTGTGTTTCATCGTCAATAAGAAGGTGCAAGGTATACAGTAAACCTGAAGTGAAGCATGGGAATCTAAAACTGGACTCACAGGAGAGGTTCAAATCATAGAAAGTGAGAGTGTCAGTCCTCTTGTAATTAAGTCGGCATTGTGTCATTTGTATTAAATTCGGGTGCAATTTCTGTGTTTCATCGTCAATAAGAAGGTACAAGGTATACAGTAAACCTGAAGTGAAGCATCGGATTCTTAAACTGGACTCACAGGACAGGTTCAAATCATAGAAAGTTAGTGTGTCAGTCCTCTTGTACTTAGGTCGGCATTGTACCTTTTGTATTAAATTGGGATACAAACTCTGTGTTTCATCGTCAATAAGAAGGTCCAAGGGATACAGTAAACCTGAAGTGAAGCATCAGAATCTAAAACTGGACTCACAGGAGAGGTTCAAATCATAGAAAGTTAGAGTGTCAGTCCTCTTGTACTTAAGTCGCCATTGTGATTTTTGTATTAAATTCGGAAGCAATTTCTGTGTTTCATCGTCAATAAGAAGGTCCAGGGGATTACAGGAAACCTGAAGTGAAGCATCGGATTCTTAAACTGGACTCACAGGAGAGGTTCAAATCATAGAAAGTTAGTGTGTCAGTCCTCTTGTACTTAAGTCGGCATTGTGCCTTTTGTATTAAATTCGGATGCAAACTCTGTGTTTCATCGTCAATAAGAAGGTCCAAGGGATATAGTAAACCTAAAGTGATGCATCGGAATCTAAAACTGGACTCACAGGAGAGGTTCAAATCATAGAAAGTTATAGTGTCAGTCCTCTTGTACTTAAGTCGGCATTGTGATTTTTGAATTTAATTCCGATGCAATTTCTGTGTTTCATCGTCAATAAGAAGGTCTAAGTGATACAGTAAACCTGAAGTGAAGCATCGGAATCTAAAACTAGACTCACAGGAGAGGTTCAAATCATAGAAAGTGAGAGTGTCAGTCCTCTTTTACTTAAGTCGGCATTGTGAGTTTCGAATTTAATTCCGATGCAATTTCTGTGTTTCATCGTCAATACGAAGGTCCAAGGGATACACTAGACCTGAAGCGGAGCATCGGAATCTAAAACTGGACTCACAGGAGAGGTTCAAATCATAGAAAGTGAAAGTGTCAGTCCTCTTGTACTTAAGTCGTCATTGTGATTTTTGTATTAAATTCGGAAGCAATTTCTGTGTTTCATCGTCAATAAGAAGGTCCAAGGGATACAGTGAACCTGAAGTGAGGCATCGGATTCTTCAACTGGAGTCACAGGAGAGGTTCAAATCATAGAAAGTTAGTGTGTCAGTCCTTTTGTACTTAAGTCGGCATTGTACCTTTTGTATTAAATTCGGATGCAAACTCTGTGTTTCATCGCCAATAAGAAGGTCCAAGGGATACAGTAAACCTAAAGTGAAGCATCGGAATCTAAAACTGGATTCACAGGAGAGGTTCAAATCATAGAAAGTGAGAGTGTCAGTCCTCTTGTACTTAAGTCGGCATTGTGCCTTTTGAATCTAATTCCGATGCAATTTCTGTCTTTCATCGTCAATAAGAAGGTGCAGGGTATACAGTAAACCTGAAGTGAAGCATCGGAATCTAAAACTGGACTCACAGGAGAGGTTCAAATCATAGAAAGTTAGAGTGTCAGTCCTCTTGTACTTAAGTCGGCATTGTGCCTTTTGTATTAAATTCGGATGCAAACTCTGTGTTTCATTGTCAGTAAGAAGGTCCAAGGGATACAGTAAACCTGAAGTGAAGCATCGGAATCTAAAACTGGACTCACAGGAGAGGTTCAAATCATAGAAAGTTATAGTGTCAGTCCTCTTGTACTTAAGTCGGCATTGTGAGTTTTGAATTTAATTCCGATGCAATTTCTGTGTTTCATTGTCAATAAGTAGGTCAAAGTGATACAGTAAACCTGAAGTTAAGCATCGGAATCTAAAGCTGGGCTCACAGGAGTGGTTCAAATCATAGAAAGCGAGAGTGTCAGTCCTCTTTTGCTTAAGTCGGCATTGTGAGTTTCGAATTTAATTCCGATGCAATTTCTTTGTTTCATCGTCAATAAGAAGGTCCAAGGGATACAGCAAACCTGAAGTGAAGCATCGGAATCTAAAACTGGACTCACAGGAGAGGTTCAAATCATTGAAAGTGCGAGTGTCAGTCCTCTTTTACTTAAGTCGGCATTGTGAGTTTCGAATTTAATTCCGATGCAATTTCTGTGTTTCATCGTCAATAAGAAGGTCCAAGGGATACAGTAAACCTGAAGTGAAGCATCGGAATCTAAAACTGGACTCCCAGGAGAGGTTCTAATAATAGAAAGTGAGAGTGTCAGTCCTCTTGTACTTAAGTCGGCATTGTGCCTTTTGAATTTAATTCCGATGCAATTTCTGTGTTTCATCGTCAATAACAAGGTGCAAGGTATACAGTAAACCTGAAGTGAAGCATCGGAATCTGAAACTGGACTCACAGGAGAGGATCAAATCATAGAAAGTGAGAGTGTCAGTCCTCATGTACTTAAGTCGCCATTGTGATTTTTGTATTAAATTCGGAAGCAATTTCTGTGTTTCATCGTCAATAAGAAGGTCCATGGGATACAGGATACCTGAAGTGAAGCATCGGATTCTTAAACTGGACTCACAGGAGAGGTTCAAATCATAGAAAGTTAGTGTGTCAGTCCTCTTGTACTTAAGTCGGCATTGTGCCTTTTGTATTAAATTCGGATGCAAACTCTGTGTTTCATCGTCAATAAGAAGGTCCAAGGGATATAGTAAACCTGAAGTGATGCATCGGAATCTAAAACTGGACTCACAGGAGAGGTTCAAATCATAGAAAGTTATAGTGTCAGTCCTCTTGTACTTAAGTCGGCATTGTGATTTTTGAATTTAATTCCGATGCAATTTCTGTGTTTCATCGTCAATAAGAAGGTCTAAGTGATACAGTAAACCTGAAGTGAAGCATCGGAATCTGAAACTAGACTCACAGGAGAGGTTCAAATAATAGAAAGTGAGAGTGTCAGTCCTCTTGTACTTAAGTCGTCATTGTGATTTTTGTATTAAATTCGGAAGCAATATCTGTGTTTCATCGTCAATAAGAAGGTCCAAGGGATACAGTGAACCTGAAGGGAGGCATCGGATTCTTAAACTGGAGTCTTAGGAGAGGTTCAAATCATTGAAAGTTAGTGTGTCAGTCCTCCTGTACTTAAGTCGGCATTGTACCTTTTGTATTAATTTCGGATGCAAACTCTGTGTTTCATCGCCAATAAGAAGGTCCAAGGGATACAGTAAACCTAAAGTGAAGCATCGGAATCTAAAACTGGAATCACAGGAGAGGTTCAAATCATAGAAAGTGAGAGTGTCAGTCCTCTTGTACTTAAGTCGGCATTGTGCCTTTTGAATTTAATTCCGATGCAATTTCTGTCTTTCATCGTCAATAAGAAGGTGCAGGGTATACAGTAAACCTGAAGTGAAGCATCGGAATCTAAAACTGGACTCACAGGAGAGGTTCAAATCATAGAAAGTTAGAGTGTCAGTCCTCTTGTACTTAAGTCGGCATTGTGCTTTTTGTATTAAATTCGGATGCAAACTCTGTGTTTCATCGTCAGTAAGAAGGTCCAAGGGATACAGTAAACCTGATGTGAAGCATCGGAATCTAAAACTGGACTCACAGGAGAGGTTCAAATCATAGAAAGTTATAGTGTCAGTCCTCTTGTACTTAAGTCGGCATTGTGAGTTTTGAATTTAATTCCGATGCAATTTCTGTGTTTCATTGTCAATAAGTAGGTCTAAGTGTACAGTAAACCTGAAGTTAAGCATCGGAATCTAAAGCTGGGCTCACAGGAGTGGTTCAAATCATAGAAAGCGAGAGTGTCAGTCCTCTTTTGCTTAAGTCGGCATTGTGAGTTTCGAATTTAATTCCGATGAAATTTCTTTGTTTCATCGTCAATAAGAAGGTCCAAGGGATACAGCAAACCTGAAGTGAAGCATCGGAATCTAAAACTGGACTCACAGGAGAGGTTCAAATCATAGAAAGTGCGAGTGTCAGTCCTCTTTTACTTAAGTCGGCATTGTGAGTTTCGAATTCAATACCGATGCAATTTCTGTGTTTCATCGTCAATAAGAAGGTCCAATGGATACAGTAAACCTGAAGTGAAGCATCGGAATCTAAAACTGGACTCCCAGGAGAGGTTCAAATAATAGAAAGTGAGAGTGTCAGTCCTCTTGTACTTAAGTCGGCATTGTGCCTTTTGAATTTAATTCCGATGCAATTTCTGTGTTTCATCGTCAATAACAAGGTGCAAGGTATACAGTAAACCTGAAGTGAAGCATCGGAATCTGAAAGTGGACTCACAGGAGAGGATCAAATCATTGAAAGTGAGAGTGTCAGTCCTCTTGTACTTAAGTCGCCATTGTGCCTTTTGTATTGGTTCAAGGGATACAGTAAACCTGAAGTGAAGCATCGGAATCTAAAACTGGACTCACAGGAGGGGTTCAAATCATAGAAAGTTAGAGTGTCATTACTCTTGTACTTAAGTCGGCATTGTGCCTTTTGTATTAAATTCGGATGCAAACTCTGTGTTTCATCGTCAATAAGAAGGTCCAAGGGATACAGTAAACCTGAAGTGCAGCATCAGAATCTAAAGCTGGACTCACAGGAGAGGTTCAAATCATAGATAGTGAGAGTGTCAGTCCTCTTGTACTTAAGTCAGCATTGTGCCATTTGTATTAAATTCGGGTGCAATTTCTGTGTTTCATCGTCAATAAGAAGGTCCAAGGGACACAGTAAACCTGAAGTGAAGCATCGGATTCTTAAACTGGACTCACAGGAGAGGTTCAAATCATAGAAAGTTAGTGTGTCAGTCCTCTTTTTACTGAAGTCGGCATTGTACCTTTTGTATTAAATTCGGATGCAAACTCTGTGTTTCATCGTCAATAAGAAGGTCCAAGGGATACAGTAAACCAGAAGTGAAGCATCAGAATCTAAAACTGGACTCACTGGAGAGGTTCAAATCATAGATAGTGAGAGTGTCAGTCCTCTTGTACTTAAGTCGCCATTGTGATTTTTGTATTAAATTCGGAAGCAATTTCTGTGTTTCATCGTCAATAAGAAGGTCCAAGGGATACAGTATACGTGAAGTGAAGCATCGGATTCTTAAACTGGACTCACAAGGGAGGTTCAAATCATAGAAAGTTAGTGTGTCAGTCCTCTTGTACTTAAGTCGGCATTGTACCTTTTGTATTAAATTCGGATGCAAACTCTGTGTTTCATCGTTAATAAGAAGGTCCAAGGGATAGAGTAAACCTGAAGTGAAGCATCGGAATCTAAAACTGGACTCACAGGAGAGGTTCAAATCATAGAAAGTGAGAGTGTCAGTCCTCTTGTACTTAAGTCGGCATTGTGCCTTTTGAATTTAATTCCGATGCAATTTCTGTGTTTCATCGTCAATAAGAAGGTGCAGGGTATACAGTAATCCTCAAGTGAAGCATCGAAATCTAAAACTGGACACACAGGAGAGGTTCAAATCATAGAAAGTGAGAGTGTCAGTCCTCTTTTACTTAAGTCGGCATTGTGAGTTTCGAATTTAATCCCGATGCAATCTCTGTGTTTCATCGTCAATACGAAGGTCCAAGGGATACAGTAGACCTGAAGTGGAGCATCGGAATCTAAAACTGGACTCACAGGAGAGGTTCAAATCATAGAAAGTGAAAGTGTCAGTCCTCTTGTACTTAAGTCGGCATTGTGCCATTTGTATTAAATTCGGATGCAATTTCTGTGTTTCATCGTCAATAAGAAGGTCCAAGGGATACAGTAAACCTGAAGTGAAGCAACGGAATCTAAAACTGGACTCACAGGAGACGTTCAAATCTTATAAAGTTAGAGTGTCACTCCTCTTGTACTTGAGTCTGTATTGTGCCTTTTGTATTAAATTCGGGTGCAATTTCTGTGTTTCATCTTCAATAAGAAGGTCCAAGGGATACAGTAACCTGAAGTGAGCATCGGAATCTAGAACTGGACTCACAGGAGCGGTTCAAATCATAGATAGTTAGAATGTCAGTCCTCCTGTACTTTAGTCGGCATTGTGCCTTTTGTATTAAATTTGGATACAATTTCTGTGTTTCATCGTCAATAAGAAGGTGCAAGGTATACAGTAAACCTGAAGTGAAGCATGGGAATCTAAAACTGGACTCACAGGAGAGGTTCAAATCATAGAAAGTGAGAGTGTCAGTCCTCTTGTAATTAAGTCGGCATTGTGTCATTTGTATTAAATTCGGGTGCAATTTCTGTGTTTCATCGTCAATAAGAAGGTCCAAGGTATACAGTAAACCTGAAGTGAAGCATCGGATTCTTAAACTGGACTCACAGGACAGGTTCAAATCATAGAAAGTTAGTGTGTCAGTCCTCTTGTACTTAGGTCGGCATTGTACCTTTTGTATTAAATTCGGATGCAAACTCTGTGTTTCATCGTCAATAAGAAGGTCCAAGGGATACAGTAAACCTGAAGTGAAGCATCAGAATCTAAAACTGGACTCACAGGAGAGGTTCAAATCATAGAAAGTGAGAGTGTCAGTCCTCTTGTACTTAAGTCGCCATTGTGATTTTTGTATTAAATTCGGAAGCAATTTCTGTGTTTCATCGTCAATACGAAGGTCCAAGGGATACAGTAGACCTGAAGTGGAGCATCGGAATCTAAAACTGGACTCACAGGAGAGGTTCAAATCATAGAAAGTGAAAGTGTCAGTCCTCTTGTACTTAAGTCGGCATTGTGCCATTTGTATTAAATTCAGGTGCAATGTTAGTGTTTCATCGTCAATAAGAAGGTCCAAGGGATACAGTAAATCTGAAGTGAAGCATCGGAATCTAAAACTGGACTCACAGGAAATGTTCAAATCATAGAAAGTGGGGGTGTCAGTCCTCTTGTACTTAAGTCGGCATTGTGCCTTTTGTATTAAATTCGGGTGCAATTTCTGTGTTTCATCTTCAATAAGAAGGTCCAAGGGATACAGTAACCTGAAGTGAGCATCGGAATCTAGAACTGGACTCACAGGAGCGGTTCAAATCATAGATAGTTAGAATGTCAGTCCTCCTGTACTTTAGTCGGCATTGTGCCATTTGTATTAAATTTGGATACAATTTCTGTGTTTCATCGTCAATAAGAAGGTGCAAGGTATACAGTAAACCTGAAGTGAAGCATGGGAATCTAAAACTGGACTCACAGGAGAGGTTCAAATCATAGAAAGTGAGAGTGTCAGTCCTCTTGTAATTAAGTCGGCATTGTGTCATTTGTATTAAATTCGGGTGCAATTTCTGTGTTTCATCGTCAATAAGAAGGTCCAAGGTATACAGTAAACCTGAAGTGAAGCATCGGATTCTTAAACTGGACTCACAGGACAGGTTCAAATCATAGAAAGTTAGTGTGTCAGTCCTCTTGTACTTAGGTAGGCATTGTACCTTTTGTATTAAATTCGGATGCAAACTCTGTGTTTCATCGTCAATAAGAAGGTCCAAGGGATACAGTTAACCTGAAGTGAAGCATAAGAATCTAAAACTGGACTCACAGGAGAGGTTCAAATCATAGAAAGTGAGAGTGTCAGTCCTCTTGTACTTAAGTCGCCATTGTGATTTTTGTATTAAATTCGGAAGCAATTTCTGTGTTTCATCGTCAATAAGAAGGTCCGGGGGATTACAGGAAACCTGAAGTGAAGCATCGGATTCTTAAACTGGACTCACAGGAGAGGTTCAAATCATAGAAAGTTAGTGTGTCAGTCCTCTTGTACTTAAGTCGGCATTGTGCCTTTTGTATTAAATTCGGATGCAAACTCTGTGTTTCATCGTCAATAAGAAGGTCCAAGGGATATAGTAAACCTGAAGTGATGCATCGGAATCTAAAACTGGACTCACAGGAGAGGTTCAAATCATAGAAAGTTATAGTGTCAGTCCTCTTGTACTTAAGTCGGCATTGTGATTTTTGAATTTAATTCCGATGCAATTTCTGTGTTTCATCGTCAATAAGAAGGTCTAAGTGATACAGTAAACCTGAAGTGAAGCATCGGAATCTAAAACTAGACTCACAGGAGAGGTTCAAATCATAGAAAGTGAGAGTGTCAGTCCTCTTTTACTTAAGTCGGCATTGTGAGTTTCGAATTTAATTCCGATGCAATTTCTGTGTTTCATCGTCAATACGAAGGTCCAAGAGATACACTAGACCTGAAGCGGAGCATCGGAATCTAAAACTGGACTCACAGGAGAGGTTCAAATCATAGAAAGTGAAAGTGTCAGTCCTCTTGTACTTAAGTCGTCATTGTGATTTTTGTATTAAATTCGGAAGCAATTTCTGTGTTTCATCGTCAATAAGAAGGTCCAAGGGATACAGTGAACCTGAAGTGAGGCATCGGATTCTTCAACTGGAGTCACAGGAGAGGTTCAAATCATAGAAAGTTAGTGTGTCAGTCCTTTTGTACTTAAGTCGGCATTGTACCTTTTGTATTAAATTCGGATGCAAACTCTGTGTTTCATCGCCAATAAGAAGGTCCAAGGGATACAGTAAACCTAAAGTGAAGCATCGGAATCTAAAACTGGATTCACAGGAGAGGTTCAAATCATAGAAAGTGAGAGTGTCAGTCCTCTTGTACTTAAGTCGGCATTGTGCCTTTTGAATTTAATTCCGATGCAATTTCTGTCTTTCATCGTCAATAAGAAGGTGCAGGGTATACAATAAACCTGAAGTGAAGCATCGGAATCTAAAACTGGACTCACAGGAGAGGTTCAAATCATAGAAAGTTAGAGTGTCAGTCCTCTTGTACTTAAGTCGGCATTGTGCCTTTTGTATTAAATTCGGATGCAAACTCTGTGTTTCATTGTCAGTAAGAAGGTCCAAGGGATACAGTAAACCTGAAGTGAAGCATCGGAATCTAAAACTGGACTCACAGGAGAGGTTCAAATCATAGAAAGTTATAGTGTCAGTCCTCTTGTACTTAAGTCGGCATTGTGAGTTTTGAATTTAATTCCGATGCAATTTCTGTGTTTCATTGTCAATAAGTAGGTCAAAGTGATACAGTAAACCTGAAGTTAAGCATCGGAATCTAAAGCTGGGCTCACAGGAGTGGTTCAAATCATAGAAAGCGAGAATGTCAGTCCTCTTTTGCTTAAGTCGGCATTGTGAGTTTCGAATTTAATTCCGATGCAATTTCTTTGTTTCATCGTCAATAAGAAGGTCCAAGGGATACAGCAAACCTGAAGTGAAGCATCGGAATCTAAAACTGGACTCACAGGAGAGGTTCAAATCATAGAAAGTGCGAGTGTCAGTCCTCTTTTACTTAAGTCGGCTTTGTGAGTTTCGAATTTAATTCCGATGCAATTTCTGTGTTTCATCGTCAATAAGAAGGTCCAAGGGATACAGTAAACCTGAAGTGAAGCATCGGAATCTAAAACTGGACTCCCAGGAGAGGTTCTAATATTAGAAAGTGAGAGTGTCAGTCCTCTTGTACTTAAGTCGGCATTGTGCCTTTTGAATTTAATTCCGATGCAATTTCTGTGTTTCATCGTCAATAACAAGGTGCAAGGTATACAGTAAACCTGAAGTGAAGCATCGGAATCTGAAACTGGACTCACAGGAGAGGATCAAATCATAGAAAGTGAGAGTGTCAGTCCTCATGTACTTAAGTCGCCATTGTGATTTTTGTATTAAATTCGGAAGCAATTTCTGTGTTTCATCGTCAATAAGAAGGTCCATGGGATACAGGATACCTGAAGTGAAGCATCGGATTCTTAAACTGGACTCACAGGAGAGGTTCAAATCATAGAAAGTTAGTGTGTCAGTCCTCTTGTACTTAAGTCGGCATTGTGCCTTTTGTATTAAATTCGGATGCAAACTCTGTGTTTCATCGTCAATAAGAAGGTCCAAGGGATATAGTAAACCTGAAGTGATGCATCGGAATCTAAAACTGGACTCACAGGAGAGGTTCAAATCATAGACAGTTATAGTGTCAGTCCTCTTGTACTTAAGTCGGCATTGTGATTTTTGAATTTAATTCCGATGCAATTTCTGTGTTTCATCGTCAATAAGAAGGTCTAAGTGATACAGTAAACCTGAAGTGAAGCATCGGAATCTAAAACTAGACTCACAGGAGAGGTTCAAATCATAGAAAGTGAGAGTGTCAGTCCTCTTTTACTTAAGTCGGCATTGTGAGTTTCGAATTTAATTCCGATGCAATTTCTGTGTTTCATCGTCAATACGCAGGTCCAAGGGATACAGTAGACCTGAAGCGGAGCATCGGAATCTAAAACTGGACTCACAGGAGAGGTTCAAATCATAGAAAGTGAAAGTGTCAGTCCTCTTGTACTTAAGTCGTCATTGTGATTTTTGTATTAAATTCGGAAGCAATTTCTGTGTTTCATCGTCAATAAGAAGGTCCAAGGGATACAGTGAACCTGAAGTGAGGCATCGGATTCTTCAACTGGAGTCACAGGAGAGGTTCAAATCATAGAAAGTTAGTGTGTCAGTCCTTTTGTACTTAAGTCGGCATTGTACCTTTTGTATTAAATTCGGATGCAAACTCTGTGTTTCATCGCCAATAAGAAGGTCCAAGGGATACAGTAAACCTAAAGTGAAGCATCGGAATCTAAAACTGGATTCACAGGAGAGGTTCAAATCATAGAAAGTGAGAGTGTCAGTCCTCTTGTACTTAAGTCGGCATTGTGCCTTTTGAATTTAATTCCGATGCAATTTCTGTCTTTCATCGTCAATAAGAAAGTGCAGGGTATACAGTAAACCTGAAGTGAAGCATCGGAATCTAAAACTGGACTCACAGGAGAGGTTCAAATCATAGAAAGTTAGAGTGTCAGTCCTCTTGTACTTAAGTCGGCATTGAGCCTTTTGTATTAAATTCGGATATAAACTCTGTGTTTCACTGTCAGTAAGAAGGTCCAAGGGATACAGTAAACCTGAAGTGAAGCATCGGAATCTAAAACTGGACTCACAGGAGAGGTTCAAATCATAGAAAGTTATAGTGTCAGTCCTCTTGTACTTAAGTCGGCATTGTGAGTTTTGAATTTAATTCCAATGCAATTTCTGTGTTTCATTGTCAATAAGTAGGTCAAAGTGATACAGTAAACCTGAAGTTAAGCATCGGAATCTAAAGCTGGGCTCACAGGAGTGGTTCAAATCATAGAAAGCGAGAGTGTCAGTCCTCTTTTGCTTAAGTCGGCATTGTGAGTTTCGAATTTAATTCCGATGCAATTTCTTTGTTTCATCGTCAATAAGAAGGTCCAAGGGATACAGCAAACCTGAAGTGAAGCATCGGAATCTAAAACTGGACTCACAGGAGAGGTTCAAATCATAGATAGTGCGAGTGTCAGTCCTCTTTTACTTAAGTCGGCATTGTGAGTTTCGAATTTAATTCCGATGCAATTTCTGTGTTTCATCGTCAATAATAAGGTCCAAGGGATACAGTAAACCAGAAGTGAAGCATCGGAATCTAAAACTGGACTCCCAGGAGAGGTTCTAATAATAGAAAGTGAGAGTGTCAGTCCTCTTGTACTTAAGTCGGCATTGTGCCTTTTGAATTTAATTCCGATGCAATTTCTGTGTTTCATCGTCAATAACAAGGTGCAAGGTATACAGTAAACCTGAAGTGAAGCATCGGAATCTGAAACTGGACTCACAGGAGAGGATCAAATCATAGAAAGAGAGAGTGTCAGTCCTCATGTACTTAAGTCGCCATTGTGATTTTTGTATTAAATTCGGAAGCAATTTCTGTGTTTCATCGTCAATAAGAAGGTCCATGAGATACAGGATACCTGAAGTGAAGCATCGGATTCTTAAACTGGACTCACAGGAGAGGTTCAAATCATAGAAAGTTAGTGTGTCAGTCCTCTTGTACTTAAGTCGGCATTGTACCTTTTGTATTAAATTCGGATGCAAACTCTGCGTTTCATCGTCAATAAGAAGGTCCAAGGGATACAGTAAACTTGAAGTGAAGCATCGGAATCTAAAACTGGACTCACAGGAGAGGTTCAAATCATAGAAAGTTAGAGTGTCAGTCCTCTTGTACTTAAGTCGGCATTGAGCCTTTTGTATTAAATTCGGATATAAACTCTGTGTTTCACTGTCAGTAAGAAGGTCCAAGGGATACAGTAAACCTGAAGTGAAGCATCGGAATCTAAAACTGGACTCACAGGAAATGTTCAAATCATAGAAAGTGGGGGTGTCAGTCCTCTTGTACTTAAGTCGGCATTGTGGCATTTGTATTAAATTCGGGTGCAATTTCTGTGTTTCATCTTCAATAAGAAGGTCCAAGGGATACAGTAACCTGAAGTGAGCATCGGAATCTAGAACTGGACTCACAGGAGCGGTTCAAATCATAGATAGTTAGAATGTCAGTCCTCCTGTACTTTAGTCGGCATTGTGCCTTTTGTATTAAATTTGGATACAATTTCTGTGTTTCATCGTCAATAAGAAGGTGCAAGGTATACAGTAAACCTGAAGTGAAGCATGGGAATCTAAAACTGGACTCACAGGAGAGGTTCAAATCATAGAAAGTGAGAGTGTCAGTCCTCTTGTAATTAAGTCGGCATTGTGTCATTTGTATTAAATTCGGGTGCAATTTCTGTGTTTCATCGTCAATAAGAAGGTCCAAGGTATACAGTAAACCTGAAGTGAAGCATCGGATTCTTAAACTGGACTCACAGGACAGGTTCAAATCATAGAAAGTTATAGTGTCAGTCCTCTTGTACTTAAGTCGGCATTGTGATTTCTGAATTTAGTTCCGATGCAATTTCTGTGTTTCATCGTCAATAAGAAGGTCTAAGTGATACAGTAAACCTGAAGTGAAGCATCGAAATCTAAAACTAGACTCACAGGAGAGGTTCAAATCATAGAAAGTGAGAGTGTCAGTCCTCTTTTACTTAAGTCGGCATTGTGAGTTTCGAATTCAATCACGATGCAATCTCTGTGTTTCATCGTCAATACGAAGGTCCAAGGGATACAGTAGACCTGAAGTGGAGCATCGGAATCTAAAACTGGACTCACAGGACAGGTTCAAATCATAGAACGTGAAAGTGTCAGTCCTCTTGTACTTAAGTCAGCATTGTGCCATTTGTATTAAATTCAGGTGCAATGTTAGTGTTTCATCGTCAATAAGAAGGTCCAAGGGATACAGTAAATCTGAAGTGAAGCATCGGAATCTAAAACTGGACTCACAGGAAATGTTCAAATCATAGAAAGTGGGGGTGTCAGTCCTCTTGTACTTAAGTCGGCATTGTGCCTTTTGTATTAAATTCGGGTGCAATTTCTGTGTTTCATCTTCAATAAGAAGGTCCAAGGGATACAGTAACCTGAAGTGAGCATCGGAATCTAGAACTGGACTCACAGGAGCGGTTCAAATCATAGATAGTTAGAATGTCAGTCCTCCTGTACTTTAGTCGGCATTGTGCCTTTTGTATTAAATTTGGATACAATTTCTGTGTTTCATCGTCAATAAGAAGGTGCAAGGTATACAGTAAACCTGAAGTGAAGCATGGGAATCTAAAACTGGACTCACAGGAGAGGTTCAAATCATAGAAAGTGAGAGTGTCAGTCCTCTTGTAATTAAGTCGGCATTGTGTCATTTGTATTAAATTCGGGTGCAATTTCTGTGTTTCATCGTCAATAAGAAGGTCCAAGGTATACAGTAAACCTGAAGTGAAGCATCGGAATCTTAAACTGGACTCACAGGACAGGTTCAAATCATAGAAAGTTATAGTGTCAGTCCTCTTGTACTTAAGTCGGCATTGTGATTTCTGAATTTAGTTCCGATGCAATTTCTGTGTTTCATCGTCAATAAGAAGGTCTAAGTGATACAGTAAACCTGAAGTGAAGCATCGGAATCTAAAACTAGACTCACAGGAGAGGTTCAAATCATAGAAAGTGAGAGTGTCAGTCCTCTTTTACTTAAGTCGGCATTGTGAGTTTCGAATTCAATCACGATGCAATCTCTGTGTTTCATCGTCAATACGAAGGTCCAAGGGATACAGTAGACCTGAAGTGGAGCATCGGAATCTAAAACTGGACTCACAGGAGAGGTTCAAATCATAGAAAGTGAAAGTGTCAGTCCTCTTGTACTTAAGTCGGCATTGTGCCATTTGTATTAAATTCAGGTGCAATGTTAGTGTTTCATCGTCAATAAGAAGGTCCAAGGGATACAGTAAATCTGAAGTTAAGCATCGGAATCTAAAACTGGACTCACAGGAAATGTTCAAATCATAGAAAGTGGGGGTGTCAGTCCTCTTGTACTTAAGTCGGCATTGTGCCTTTTGTATTAAATTCGGGTGCAATTTCTGTGTTTCATCTTCAATAAGAAGGTCCAAGGGATACAGTAACCTGAAGTGAGCATCGGAATCTAGAACTGGACTCACAGGAGCGGTTCAAATCATAGATAGTTAGAATGTCAGTCCTCCTGTACTTTAGTCGGCATTGTGCCTTTTGTATTAAATTTGGATACAATTTCTGTGTTTCATCGTCAATAAGAAGGTGCAAGGTATACAGTAAACCTGAAGTGAAGCATGGGAATCTAAAACTGGACTCACAGGAGAGGTTCAAATCATAGAAAGTGAGAGTGTCAGTCCTCTTGTAATTAAGTCGGCATTGTGTCATTTGTATTAAATTCGGGTGCAATTTCTGTGTTTCATCGTCAATAAGAAGGTCCAAGGTATACAGTAAACCTGAAGTGAAACATCGGATTCTTAAACTGGACTCACAGGACAGGTTCAAATCATAGAAAGTTAGTGTGTCAGTCCTCTTGTACTTAGGTCGGCATTGTACCTTTTGTATTAAATTCGGATGCAAACTCTGTGTTTCATCGTCAATAAGAAGGTCCAAGGGATACAGTAAACCTGAAGTGAAGCATCAGAATCTAAAACTGGACTCACAGGAGAGGTTCAAATCATAGAAAGTGGGAGTGTCAGTCCACTTGTACTTAAGTCGCCATTGTGATTTTTGTATTAAATTCGGAAGCAATTTCTGTGTTTCATCGTCAATAAGAAGGTCCGGGGGATTACAGGAAACCTGAAGTGAAGCATCGGATTCTTAAACTGGACTCACAGGAGAGGTTCAAATCATAGAAAGTTAGTGTGTCAGTCCTCTTGTACTTAAGTCGGCATTGTGCCTTTTGTATTAAATTCGGATGCAAACTCTGTGTTTCATCGTCAATAAGAAGGTCCAAGGGATATAGTAAACCTGAAGTGATGCATCGGAATCTAAAACTGGACTCACAGGAGAGGTTCAAATCATAGAAAGTTATAGTGTCAGTCCTCTTGTACTTAAGCCGGCATTGTGTTTTTTGAATTTAATTCCGATGCAATTTCTGTGTTTCATCGTCAATAAGAAGGTCTAAGTGATACAGTAAACCTGAAGTGAAGCATCGGAATCTAAAACTAGACTCACAGGAGAGGTTCAAATCATAGAAAGTGAGAGTGTCAGTCCTCTTTTACTTAAGTCGGCATTGTGAGTTTCGAATTTAATTCCGATGCAATTTCTGTGTTTCATCGTCAATACGAAGGTCCAAGGGATACACTAGACCTGAAGCGGAGCATCGGAATCTAAAACTGGACTCACAGGAGAGGTTCAAATCATAGAAAGTGAAAGTGTCAGTCCTATTGTACTTAAGTCGTCATTGTGATTTTTGTATTAAATTCGGAAGCAATTTCTGTGTTTCATCGTCAATAAGAAGGTCCAAGGGATACAGTGAACCAGAAGTGAGGCATCGGATTCTTCAACTGGAGTCACAGGAGAGGTTCAAATCATAGAAAGTTAGTGTGTCAGTCCTTTTGTACTTAAGTCGGCATTGTACCTTTTGTATTAAATTCGGATGCAAACTCTGTGTTTCATCGTCAATAAGAAGGTCCAAGGGATACAGTAAACCTGAAGTGAAGCATCAGAATCTAAAACTGGACTCACAGGAGAGGTTCAAATCATAGAAAGTGAGAGTGTCAGTCCACTTGTACTTAAGTCGCCATTGTGATTTTTGTATTAAATTCGGAAGCAATTTCTGTGTTTCATCGTCAATAAGAAGGTCCGGGGGATTACAGGAAACCTGAAGTGAAGCATCGGATTCTTAAACTGGACTCACAGGAGAGGTTCAAATCATAGAAAGTTAGTGTGTCAGTCCTCTTGTACTTAAGTCGGCATTGTGCCTTTTGTATTAAATTCGGATGCAAACTCTGTGTTTCATCGTCAATAAGAAGGTCCAAGGGATATAGTAAACCTGAAGTGATGCATCGGAATCTAAAACTGGACTCACAGGAGAGGTTCAAATCATAGAAAGTTATAGTGTCAGTCCTCTTGTACTTAAGTCGGCATTGTGTTTTTTGAATTTAATTCCGATGCAATTTCTGTGTTTCATCGTCAATAAGAAGGTCTAAGTGATACTGTAAACCTGAAGTGAAGCATCGGAATCTAAAACTAGACTCACAGGAGAGGTTCAAATCATAGAAAGTGAGAGTGTCAGTCCTCTTTTACTTAAGTCGGCATTGTGAGTTTCGAATTTAATTCCGATGCAATTTCTGTGTTTCATCGTCAATACGAAGGTCCAAGGGATACACTAGACCTGAAGCGGAGCATCGGAATCTAAAACTGGACTCACAGGAGAGGTTCAAATCATAGAAAGTGAAAGTGTCAGTCCTCTTGTACTTAAGTCGTCATTGTGATTTTTGTATTAAATTCGGAAGCAATTTCTGTGTTTCATCGTCAATAAGAAGGTCCAAGGGATACAGTGAACCAGAAGTGAGGCATCGGATTCTTCAACTGGAGTCACAGGAGAGGTTCAAATCATAGAAAGTTAGTGTGTCAGTCCTTTTGTACTTAAGTCGGCATTGTACCTTTTGTATTAAATTCGGATGCAAACTCTGTGTTTCATCGCCAATAAGAAGGTCCAAGGGATACAGTAAACCTAAAGTGAAGCATCGGAATCTAAAACTGGATTCACAGGAGAGGTTCAAATCATAGAAAGTGAGAGTGTCAGTCCTCTTGTACTTAAGTCGGCATTGTGCCTTTTGAATTTAATTCCGATGCAATTTCTGTCTTTCATCGTCAATAAGAAGGTGCAGGGTATACAGTAAACGTGAAGTGAAGCATCGGAATCTAAAACTGGACTCAAGGGAGAGGTTCAAATCATAGAAAGTTAGAGTGTCAGTCGTCTTGTACTTAATTCGGCATTGTGCCTTTTGTATTAAATTCGGATGCAAACTCTGTGTTTCATTGTCAGTAAGAAGGTCCAAGGGATACAGTAAACCTGAAGTGTAGCATCGGAATCTAAAACTGGACTCACAGGAGAGGTCAAATCATAGAAAGTTATAGTGTCAGTCCTCTTGTACTTAAGTCGGCATTGTGAGTTTTGAATTTAATTCCGATGCAATTTCTGTGTTTCGTTGTCAATAAGTAGGTCAAAGTGATACAGTAAACCTGAAGTTAAGCATCGGAATCTAAAGCTGGGCTCACAGGAGTGGTTCAAATCATAGAAAGCGAGAGTGTCTGTCCTCTTTTGCTTAAGTCGGCATTGTGAGTTTCGAATTTAATTCCGATGCAATTTCTTTGTTTCATCGTCAATAAGAAGGTCCAAGGGATACAGCAAACCTGAAGTGAAGCATCGGAATCTAAAACTGGACTCACAGGAGAGGTTCAAATCATAGAAAGTGCGAGTGTCAGTCCTCTTTTACTTAAGTCGGCATTGTGAGTTTCGAATTTAATTCCGATGCAATTTCTGTGTTTCATCGTCAATAAGAAGGTCCAAGGGATACAGTAAACCTGAAGTGAAGCATCGGAATCTAAAACTGGACTCCCAGGAGAGGTTCTAATAATAGAAAGTGAGAGTGTCAGTCCTCTTGTACTTAAGTCGGCATTGTGCCTTTTGAATTTAATTCCGATGCAATTTCTGTGTTTCATCGTCAATAACAAGGTGCAAGGTATACAGTAAACCTGAAGTGAAGCATCGGAATCTGAAACTGGACTCACAGGAGAGGATCAAATCATAGAAAGTGAGAGTGTCAGTCCTCATGTACTTAAGTCGCCATTGTGATTTTTGTATTAAATTCGGAAGCAATTTCTGTGTTTCATCGTCAATAAGAAGGTCCATGGGATACAGGATACCTGAAGTGAAGCATCGGATTCTTAAACTGGACTCACAGGAGAGGTTCAAAGCATAGAAAGTTAGTGTGTCAGTCCTCTTGTACTTAAGTCGGCATTGTACCTTTTGTATTAAATTCGGAAGCAAACTCTGCGTTTCATCGTCAATAAGAAGGTCCAAGGGATACAGTAAACCTGAAGTGATGCATCGGAATCTAAAACTGGACTCACAGGAGAGGTTCAAATCATAGAAAGTGAAAGTGTCAGTCCTCTTGTACTTAATTCGGCATTGTGCCATTTGTATTAAATTCAGGTGCAATGTTAGTGTTTCATCGTCAATAAGAAGGTCCAAGGGATACAGTAAATCTGAAGTGAAGCATCGGAATCTAAAACTGGACTCACAGGAAATGTTCAAATCATAGAAAGTGGGGGTGTCAGTCCTCTTGTACTTAAGTCGGCATTGTGGCATTTGTATTAAATTCGGATGCAATTTCTGTGTTTCATCGCCAATAAGAAGGTGCAAGGTATACAGTAAACCTGAAGTGAAGCATCGGAATCTAAAACTGGACTCAGAGGAGAGGTTCAAATCATAGAAAGTGAGAGTGTCAGTCCTCTTGTAATTAAGTCGGCATTGTGGCATTTGTATTAAATTCGGGTGAATTTCTGTGTTTCATCGTCAATAAGAAGGTCCATAGGGATACAGTAAACCTGAAGTGAAGCATCGGAATCTAAAACTGGACTCACAGGAGAGGTTCAAATAATAGAAAGTGATAGTGTCAGTCCTCTTCTACTTAGGTCGGCAATGTGCCTTTTGAATTAAATTCCGATGCAATATCTGTGTTTCATCGACAATAAGTAGGTCCAGGGGATACAGTAAACATGAAGTGAAGCATCGGAATCTGAAACTGGACTCACAGGAGAGATTCATATCATAGAAAGTTAAAGTGTCACTCCTCTTGTACTTAAGTCGGTATTGTGCCTTTTGTATTAAATTCGGATGCAATTTCTGTGTTTCTTCGTCAATAAGAAGGTCCAAGGGATACAGTAATCCTTAAGTGAAGCATCGGAATCTAAAACTGGACTCACTGGAGAGGTTCAAATCATAGAAAGTTATAGTGTCAGTCCTCTTTTTCTTAAGTCGGCATTGTGCATTTTGTATTAAATTCCGATGCCATTTCTGTGTTTCATCGTCAATCAGAAGTGCAAGGTATACAGTAAAACTAAAGTGAAGCATCGGAATCTAAAACTGGACTCACAGGAGAGGTTCAAATCATAGAAAGTGAGAGTGTCAGTCCTCTTGTACTTAAGTCGGCATTGTGGCATTTGTATTAAATTCGGATGCAATATCTGTGTTTCATCGTCAATAAGAAGGTCCAAGGGATACAGTAACCTGAAGTGAAGATTTGAATCTAACACTGGACTCACAGGAGAGTTTCAAATCATAGAAAGTGTGAGTGTCAGTCCTCTTGCACTTAAGTCACCGTTGTGATTTTTGTATTGAATTCGGATGCAACGTCTGTGTTTCATCGTCAATAAGAAGGTCCAAGGGATACAGTAAACCTGAAGTGAAGCATCGGAATCTAAAACTGGACTCACAGGAGAGGTTCAAATCACAGAAAATTAGAGTGTCAGTCCTCTTGTACTTAAGTCGGCATTGTGCCTTTTGAATTTAATTCCGATGCAATATCTGTGTTTCATCGTCAATAAGAAGTTGCAAGGTATACAGTAAAGCTGAAGTGAAGCATCGGAATCTAAAACTGGACTCCCAGGAGAGGTTCAAATAATAGAAAGTGAGAGTGTCAGTCCTCTTGTACTTAAGTCGGCATTGTGCCTTTTGAATTTAATTCCGATGCTATTTCTGTGTTTCATCGTCAATAACAAGTTGCAAGTTATACAGTAAACCTGAAGTGTATCATCGGAATCTGAAACTGGACTCACAGGAGAGGATCAAATCATTGAAAGTGAGAGTGTCAGTCCTCTTGCACTTAAGTCGCCATTGTGCCTTTGGTATTAAATTCGGATCCAAAATCTGTGTCTCATCGTCAATAAGAAGGTCCAAGGGATACAGTAAACCTGAAGTGAAGCATCGGAATCTAAAACTGGACTCACAGGAGGGGTTCAAATCAAAGAAAGTTAGAGTGTCATTACTCTTGTACTTAAGTCGGCATTGTGCCTTTTGTATTAAATTCGGATGCAAACTCTGTGTTTCATAGTCAATAAGAAGGTCCAAGGGATACAGTAAACCTGAAGTGGAGCATCGGAATCTAAAACTATACTCACAGGAGAGGTTCAAATCATAGATAGTGAGAGTGTCAGTCCTCTTGTACTTAAGTCAGCATTGTGCCATTTGTATTAAATTCGGGTGCAATTTCTGTGTTTCATCGTCAATAAGAAGGTCCAAGGGATACAGTAAACCTGAAGTGAAGCATAGGAATCTAAAACTGGACTCACAGGAGAGGTTCAAATCATAGAAAGCAAGAGTGTCAGTCCTCTTGTACTTAAGTCGCCATTGTGCCTTTTGTACAACATTCGGATGCAATTTCTGTGTTTCATCGTCAATAAGAAGGTCTAAGTGATACATGAAACCTGAAGTGAAGCATCGGAATCTAAAACTAGACTCACAGGAGAGGTTCAAGTCATAGAAAGTGAAAGTGTCAGTCCTCTTGTACTTAAGTCGGCATTGTGCCATTTGTATTAGATTCAGGTGCAATGTTAGTGTTTCATCGTCAATAAGAAGGTCCAAGGGATACAGTAAACCTTAAGTGAAGCATCGGAATCTAAAACTGGACTCACTGGAGAGGTTCAAATCATAGAAAGTTATAGTGTCAGTCCTCTTTTACTTAGGTCGGCATTGTGCATTTTGTATTAAATTTCGATGCAATTTCTGTGTTTCATCGTCAATCAGAAGGTGCAAGGTATACAGTAAAACTGAAGTGAAGCACCGGAATCTAAAACTGGACTCACAGGAGAGGCTCAAATCATAGAAAGTTAGAATGTCAGTCCTCTTGTACTTAAGTCGGCATTGTGCCTTTTGTATTAAATTCGGATGCAATTTCTGTGTTTAATCGTCAATAAGAAGGTGCAAGGATACAGTAAACCTAAAGTGAAGCATCGGAATCTAAAACTGGACTCACAGGAGAGGTTCAAATCATAGAAAGTTAGAGTGTCAGTCCTCTTGTACTTAAGTCGGCATTGTGGCATTTGTATTAAATTCGGATGCAATTTCTGTGTTTCATCGTCAATAAGAAGGTCCAAGGGATACAGTAACCTGAAGTGAAGCATCGGAATCTAACACTGGACTCACAGGAGAGTTTCAAATCATAGAAAGTGAGAGTGTCAGTCCTCTTGTACTTAAGTCGCCGTTGTGATTTTTGTATTGAATTCGGATGCAACTTCTGTGTTTCATCGTCAATAAGAAGGTCCAAGGGATACAGTAAACCTGGAGTGAAGCATCGGAATCTAAAACTGGACTCACAGGAGAGGTTCAAATCATAGAAAATTAGAGTGTCAGTCCTCTTGTACTTAAGTCGGCATTGTGCCATTTGTATAAATTCGGGTGCAATTTCTGTGTTTCATCGTCAATAAGAAGGTCCAAGGGATACAGTAAACCAGAAGTGAAGCATCGGAATCTAAAACTGGACTCACAGGAAAAGTTCAATCATAGAAAGTGACAGTGTCAGTCCTCTTGTACTTAAGTCGGCATTGTGCCATTTGTATCAAATTCGGATGCAATTCCTGAGTTTCATAGTCAATAAGAAGGTCCAAGGGATAAGTAAACCTGAAGTGAAACATCGGAATCTAAAACTGGGCACACAGGAGTGCTTCAAATCATAGAAAGTTAGAGTGTCGCACCTCTTGTACTTAAGTCGGTATTGTGCCTTTTGTATTAAATTCGGACGCAATGTATGTGTTTTATCGTCAATAAGATGGTCCAAGGGATACAGTAAACCTGAAGTGAAGCATCGGAATCTAAAAACGGACTCACAGGAGAGGTTCAAATCATAGAAAGTTAGAGGGTCAGTCCTTTTGTACTTAAGTTGGCATTGTACCTTTTGTAATAAATTCGGATGCAAACTCTGTGTTTCATCGTCAATAAAAATGTCCAAGGGATACAGTAAACCTGAAGTGAAGCATCGGAATCTAAAACTGGTCTCACAGGAGAGGTTCAAATCATAGAAAGTGAGAGTGTCAGTCCTCTTGTACTTAAGTCGGCATTGCGCCTTTTGAATTTAGTTCCGATGCATTTTCTGTGTTTCATCGTCAATAAGAAGGTGCAAGGTATACAGTAAACCTGAAGTGACGCATCGGAATCTGAAACTGGTCTCACAGGAGAGGTTCAAATCATAGAAAGTGAGAGTGTCAGTCCTCTTGTACTTAAGTCGGTATTGCGCCTTTTGTATTAAATTCGGATGGAATTTCTGTCTTTCATCGTCAATAAGAAGGTCCAAGGGATACAGTAAACCCTAAGTGAAGCATCGGAATCTAAAACTGGACTCACTGGAGAGGTTCAAATCATAGAAAGTTAGAGTGTCGGTACTCTTTTACTTAGGTCGGCATTGTGCCTCTTGTATTACATTCCGATGCAATTTCTGTGTTTCATCGTCAATCAGAAGGTGCAAGGTATACAGTAAACCTGAAGTGAAGCATCAGAATCTAAAACTGGACTCACAGGAGCGGTTCAAATCATAGAGAGTGAGAGTGTCAGCCCTCTTGTACTTAAGTCGGCATTGTGCCATTTGTATTAAATTCGGATAAAATTTCTGTGTTTCATCGTCAATAATTTGGTCAAAGGTATACAGTAAACCTGAAGTGAAGCATCGGAATCTAAAACTGGACTCACAGGAGAGGTTCAAATCATAGAAAGTTAGGGTGTCACTCCTCTTGTACTTAAGTCGGTATTACGCCATTTGTATTACATTCGGATGCAATTTCTGTGTTTCATCGTCAATAAGAAAATCCAAGGGATACAGTAAACCTGAAGTGAAGCATCGGAATCTAAAACTGGACTCACAGGAGAGGTTCAAATCATAGAAAGTTAGGGTGTCACTCCTCTTGTACTTATGTCGGCATTGCGCCTTTTGAATTAAATTCGGATGCAATATCTGTGTTTCATCGTCAATAAGATGGTGCAAGGTGTACAGTAAACCTAAACTGAAGCATCGGAATCTAAAACTGGACTCACAGGAGAGGTTCAAATCACAGAAAGTTAGAGTGTTTGTCCTATTTTACTCAAGTCGGCATTGTGCCTTTTGTATTAAATTCCGATGCAATTTCTATGTTCATCGTCAATAAGAAGGTGCAAGGTATACAGTAAACCTGGAGTGAAGCATCGGAATTTAAAACCGGTCTCACAGGAGAGGTTCAAATCATAGAAAGAAAGAGTGTCAGTCCTCTTGTACGTAAGTCGGCATTGTGCCATTTGTATTAAATTCGGATGTAATTCATGTGTTTCATAGTCAATAAGAAGGACCAAGGGATACAGTAATCCTGAAGTGAAACATCGGAATCTAAAACTGGACTCACAGGAGAGGTTCAAATCACAGAAAGTTAGAGTGTCACTCCTCTTGTACTGAAGTCGGCATTGTACCTTTTGCATTAAATTCGGATGCAAACTCTGTGTTTCATCGTCAATAAAAAGGTCCAAGGGATACAGTAAACCTGAAGTGAAGCATCGGAACCTATAACTGGTCTCACAGGAGAGGTTCAAATCATAGAAAGTGAGAGTGTCAGTCCTCTTGTAGTTAAGTCGTCATTGTGCCTTTTGAATTTAATTCCGATGCAATTTCTGTGTTTCATCGTCAATAAGAAGGTGCAAGGTATACAGTAAACATGAAGTGACGCATCGGAATCTGAAACTGGACTCACAGGAGAGGCTCAAATCATAGAAAGTGAGAGTGTCAGTCCTCTTGTACTTAAGTCGGCATTGTGCCTTTTATATAAAATTCGGATGCAAACTCTGTGTTTCATCGGCAATAAGAATGTCCAATTGATACAGTAAACCTGAAGTGAAGCATCGGAATCTAAAACTGGACTCACAGGAGAGGTTCAAATCATAGAAAGTGAGAGTGTCAGTCCTCTTTTACTTAAGTGGGCATTGTGCGTTTTGAATTTAATTCCGATGCAATTTCTGTGTTTCATCTTCAATAAGGAGGTCCAAGGGATACAGTAAACCTGAAGTGAAGCATCGGAATCTAAAACTGGACTCTTAGGAGAGGTTCAAATCATAGAAAGTGAGAGTGTCAGTCATCTTGTACTTAAGTCAGCATTGTGTCATTTGTATTAAATTCGGGTGCAATTTCAGTGTTTCATCGGCAATAAGAAGGTCCAAGGGATACACTAAACCTGAAGTGAAGTATCGGAATCTAAAACTGGACTCACAGGAAAGGTTCAAATCATAGAAAGTGAGAGTGTCCGTCCTCTTGTACTTATGTCTGCATTGTGGCATTTGTATTAAATTGGGATGCAATTTCTGTGTTTCATCGTTAATAAGAAGGTCCAAGGGATACAGTAAACCTGAAGTGAAGCATCGGAATCCAAAACTGGACTCACAGGAGAGGTTCACATCATAGAAAGTGAGAGTGTCAGTCCTCTTGTACTTAAGTCGGCATTGTGTCTTTTGAATTTATTTCCGATGCAATTTCTGTGTTTCATCGTCAATAAGAAGGTGCAACGTATACAGTAAACCTGAAGTGAAACATCGGAATCTAAAACTGGACTCACAGAAGAGGTTCAAATCATAGAAAATGAGAGTGTCAGTCCACTTCTACTTAGGTCGGCATTGTGCCTTTTGAATTTAATTCCGATGCATTTTCTGTGTTTCATCGTCAAAAAGAAGGTGCAAAGGATACAGTAAACCTGATGTGAAGCATCGGAATCTGAAACTGGACTCACAGGAGAGATTCAAATCATAGAAAGTTAGAGTGCACTCCTCTTGTACTTAAGTCGGTATTGTGCTTTTTGTATTAAATTCGGATGCAATTTCTGTGTTTCATCGTCAATAAGAAGGTCCAAGGGATACAGTAAACCTTAAGTGAAGCATTGGAATCTAAAACTGGACTCGCAGGAGAGGTTCAAATCATAGAATGTTAGAGTGTCAGTCCTCTTTTACTTAAGTCGGCATTGTGCCTGTTGTATTAAATTCCAGTGCAGTTTCTGTGTTTCATCGTCAATAAGAAGATCCCAGGGATATAGTAAACCTGAATTGAAGTATCGGAATCTAAAACTGGCCTCACAGGAGGGGTTCAAATCATAGAAAGTTAGAATGTCAGTCCTCTTGTACTTAAGTCGGCATTGTGCCTTTTGTATTGAATTCGGATACAATTTCTGTGTTTCATCGTCAATAAGAAGGTGCAAGGTATACTGTAAACTTGAAGTGAAGCATCAGAATCTAGAACTGGACTCACAGGAGAGGTTCAAATCATAGAAAGTGAGAGTGTGTGTCCTCGTCTACTTAGTCGGCATTGTGCCATTTGAATTTAATTCCGATGCAATTTCTGTGTTTCATCGTCAAGAAGACGGTCCAAGGGATACAGTAAACCTGAAGTGAAGCATCGGAATCTAAAACTGGACTCACAGGAGAGGTTCAAATCATAGAAAGTGAGAGTGTCAGTACTCTTGTATTTTAGTCGCCATTGTGATTTTTGTATTAAATTCGTATGCAATTTCTGTGTTTCATCGTCAATTAGAAGGTCCAAGGGATACAGTAATCCTGAAGTGAAACATCGGAATCTAAACTGGCCTCACAGGAGAGGTTCAAATCATAGAAAGTTAGTGTGTCACTCCTCTCGTACTTAAGTCGGTATTGTGCCTTTTGTATTAAATTCGGATGCAATTTCTGTGTTTTATCGTCAATAAGAAGGTCCAAGGGATACAGTAAACCTGAAGTGAAGCATCGGAATCTAAAACCGGACTCACAGGAGAGGTTCAAATCATAGAAAGTTAGAGTGTCAGTCCTCTTGTACTTAAGTCGGCATTGTACCGTTTGTATTGAATTCGGATGCAAACTCTGTGTTTCATCGTCAGTAAAAAGGTCCAAGGAATACAGTAAACCTGAAGTGAAGCATCGGAATCTATAACTGGTCTCACAGGAGAGGTTCAAATCATAGAAAGTGAGAGTGTCAGTCCTCTTGTACTTAAGTCGTCATTGTGCCTTTTGAATTTAATTCCGATGCGATTTCTGTGTTTCATCGTCAATAAGAAGGTGCAAGGTATACAGTAAACCTGAAGTGACGCATCGGAATCTGAAACTGGACTCACAGGAGAGGTTCAAATCATAGAAAGTGAGGGTGTCAGTCCTCTTGTACTTAAGTCGCCATTGTGCCTTTTGTATTAAATTCGGATGCAATTTCTGTGTTTCATCGTCAAGAAGAAGGTCCAAGGGATACAGTAAACCTGAAGTGAGGCATCGGAATCTAAAACTGGACTCACAGGAGAGGTTCAAATCATAGAAAGTTAGAGTGTCAGTCCTCTTGTACTTAAGTCGGCATTGTGCCGTTTATATTAAATTCGGATGCAAACTCTGTGTTTCATTGGCAATAAGAAGGTCCAAGGGATACAGTAAACCTGAAGTGAAGCATCGGAATCTAAAACTGGACTCACAGGAGAGGTTCAAATCATAGAAAGTGAGGGTGTCAGTCCTCTTTAACTTAAGTCGGCATTGTGCGTTTTGAATTTAATTCCGATGCAATTTCTGTGTTTCATCTTCAATAAGAAGGTCCTAGGGATACAGTAAACCTGAAGTGAAGCTTCGGAATCTAAAACTGGATTCTTAGGAGAGGTTCAACTCATAGAAAGTGAGAGTGTCAGTCCTCTTGTACTTAAGTCGGCATTGTGCCTTTTGTATTAAATTCGGATGCAATTTCTGTGTCTCATCGTCAATAAGAAGGAGAATGGTATACAGTCAACTGAAGTGAAGCATCGGAATCTAAAACTGGTCTCACAGGAGAGGTTCAAATCATAGAAAATGAGAATGTCAGTCCTCTTGTACTTAAGTCGGGATTGTGGCATTTGTATTTAATTAGGATTAAATTTCTGTGATTCATCGTCAATAATAAGGTCCAAGGGGTACAGTAAACCTTAAGTGAAGCATCGGAATCTAAAACTGGACTCGCAGGAGAGGTTCAAAACATAGAATGTTAGAGTGTCAGTCCTCTTTTACTTAAGTCGGCATTGTGCCTTTTGTATTAAATTCGGATGCAAACTCTGTGTTTCATCGTCAATAAGCAGGTCCAAGGGATACAGTAAACCTGAAGTGAAGCATCGGAATCTATAACTGGACTCACAGGAGAGGTTCACATCATAGAAAGTGAGAGTGTCAGTCCTCTTGTACTTAAGTCGGCATTGTGTCTTTTGAATTTATTTCCGATGCAATTTCTGTGTTTCATCGTCAATAAGAAGGTGCAAGGCTTACAGTAAACCTGAAGTGAAACATCGGAATCTAAAACTGGACTCACAGGAGAGGTTCAAATCATAGAAAATGAGAGTGTCAGTCCACTTCTACTAAGGTCGGCATTGTGCCTTTTGAATTTAATTCCGATGCATTTTCTGCGTTTCATCGTCAAAAAGAAGGTGCAAAGGATACAGTAAACCTTAAGTGGAGCATCGGAATCTAAGACTGGACTCGCAGGAGTAGTTAAAATCATAGAATGTTAGAGTGTCAGTCCTCTTTTACTTGAGTCGGCATTGTGCCTTTTGTATTAAATTCGGATGCAATTTCTGTGTTTCATCGTTAGTAAGAAGGTCCAAGGGATACAGTAAACCTGAAGTGAAGCATCGGAAATTAAAACTGGGCTCACAGGAGAGGTTCAAATCACAGAAAGTTAGAATGTCAGTCCTCTTGTACTTAAGTCGGCATTGTGCCTTTTGCATTAAATTCGGATGCAATTTCTGTGTTTCATCGTCAATAAGAAGGTGCAAGGTATACTGTAAACCTGAAGTGAAGCATCGGAATCTAAAACTGGACTCACAGGAGAGGTTCAAATCATAGAAAGAGAGAGTGTCAGTCCTCTTGTACTTAAGTCGACATTGTGCCATTTGTATTAAATTCGGATGCAATTTCTGTGTTTCATCGTCAATAAGTAGGTCCAAGGGATACAGTAAACCTGAACTGAAGCATCGGAATCTAAAACTGGACTCACATAATTGGTTCAAATCATAGAATGTTAGAGTGTCAGTCCTCTTTTACTTAAGTCGGCATTGTGCCTTTTGTATTAAATTCGGATGCAATTTCTGTGTTTCATCGTCAATAAGAAGGTCCCAGGGATACAGTAAACCTGAAGTGAAGCATCGGAAACTAAAACTGGACTAACAGGAGAGGTTCAAATCATAGAAAGTTAGAATGTCAGTCCTCTTGTACTTAAGTCGGCATTGTGCCTTTTGTATTAAATTCGGATGCAATATCTGTGTTTCATCGTCAATAAGAAGGTGCAAGATATACTGTAAACCTGAAGTGAAGCATCAGAATCTAAAACTGGACTCACAGGAGAGGTTCAAATCATAGAAAGTGAGAGTGTCAGTCATCTTCTACTTAGGTCGGCATTGTGCCTTTTGAATTTAATTCCGATGCAATTTCGGTGTTTCATCGTCAATAAGAAGGTCCAAGGGATACAGTAAACCTGAAGTGAAGCATCGGAGTCTAAAACTGGACTCACAGGTGAGATTCAAATCATTGAAAATTAGAGTGTCACTCCCTGGTACTTGAGTCGGTATTGTGCCTTTTGTATTAAATTCGGATGCAATTTCTGTGTTTCATCGTCAATAAGAAAGTCCAAGGGATACAGTAAACCTTAAGTGAAGCATCGGAATCTAAAACTGCACTCGCAGGAGAGGTTCAAATCATAGAATGTTAGAGTGTCAGTCCTCTTTTACTTAAGTCGGCATTGTGCCTTTTGTATTAAATTCGGATGCAATTTCTCTGTTACATCGTCAATAAGAAGGTCCAAGGGATACAGTAAACCTGAAGTGAAGCATCGGAAACTAAAACTGGACTCACAGGAGAGGTTCAAATCATAGAAAGTTAGAATGTCAGTCCTCTTGTACTTAAGTCGGCATTGTGCCTTTTGTATTAAATTCGGATGCAATTTCTGTGTTTCATCGTCAATAAGAAGGTGCAAGGTATACTGTAAACCTGAAGTGAAGCATCGGAATCTAAAACTGGACTCACAGGAGAGGTTCAAATCATAGAATGTTAGAGTGTCAGTCCTCTTTTAGTTTAGTCGGCATTGTGCCTTTTGTATTAAATTCGGATGCAATTTCTGTGTTTCATCGTCAATAAGAAGGTCCAAGGGATACGGTAAACCTGAAGTGAAGCATCGGAAACTAAAACTGGACTCACAGGAGAGGTTCAAATCATAGAAAGTTAGAATGTCAGTCCTCTTGTACTTAAGTCGGCATTGTGCCTTTTGTATTACATTCGGATGCAATTTCTGTGTTTCATCGTCAATTAGAAGGTGCAAGGAACACTGTACACCTGAAGTGAAGCATCGGAATCTAAAACTGGACTCACATGAGAGGTTCAAATCATAGAAAGTGAGAGTGTCAGTCCTCTTGTACTTAAGTCGACATTGTGCCATTTGTATTAAATTCGGATGCAGTTTCTGTGTTTCATCGTCAATAAGTAGGTCCTAGGGATACAGTAAACCTGAAGTGAAGCATCGGAATCTAAAACTGGACTCACATGAGAGTTTCAAATCATAGAATGTTAGAGTGACAGTCCTCTTGTACTTAAGTCGGCATTGTGCCTTTTGTATTAAATTCGGATGCAATTTCTGTGTTTCATCGTCAATAAGAAGGTCCCAGGGATACAGTAAACCTGAAGTGAAGCATCGGAAACTAAAACTGGACTCATAGGAGAGGTTCAAATCATAGAAAGTTAGAATGTCAGTCCTCTTGTACTTAAGTCGGCATGTGCCTTTGGTATTAAATTCGGATGCAATTTCTGTGTTTCATCGTCAATAAGAAGATGCAAGGTATACTGTAAACCTGAAGTGAAGCATCAGAATCTAAAACTGGACTCACAGGAGAGGTTCAAATCATAGAAAGTGAGTGTGTCAGTCCTCTTCTACTTAGGTCGGCATTGTGCCTTTTGAATTTAATACCGATGCAATTTCTGTGTTTCATCGTCAATAAGAAGGTCCAAGGGATACAGTAAACCTGAAGTGAAGCATCGGAGTCTAAAACTGGACTCACAGGAGAGATTCAAATCATTGAAAATTAGAGTGTCACTCCACTGGTACTTGAGTCGGTATTGTGCCTTTTGTATTAAATTCGGATGCAATTTCTGTGTTTCATCGTCAATAAGAAGGTCCAAGGGATACAGTAAACCTTAAGTGAAGCATCGGAATCTAAAACTGGACTCGCAGGAGAGGTTCAAATCATAGAATGTTAGAGTGTCAGTCCTCTTTTACTTAAGTCGGCATTGAGCCTTTTGTATTAAATTCGGATGCAATTTCTGTGTTTCATCGTCAATAAGAAGGTCCAAGGGATACAGTAAACCTGAAGTGAAGCATCGGAAACTAAAACTGGACTCACAGGAGAGGTTCAAATCATAGAAAGTTAGAATGTCAGTCCTCTTGTACTTAAGTCGGCATTGTGCCTTTTGTATTACATTCCGATGCAATTTCTGTGTTTCATCGTCAATAAGAAGGTGCAAGGTAAACTGTAAACCTGAAGTGAAGCATCAGAATCTAAAACTGGACTCACAGGAGAGGTTCAAATCATAGAAAGTGAGAGTGTCAGTCATTTTCTACTTAGGTCGGCATTGTGCCTTTGGAATTTAATTCCGATGCAATTTCTGTGTTTCATCGTCAATAAGAAGGTCCAAGGGATACAGTAAACCTGAAGTGAAGCATCGGAGTCTAAAACTGGACTCACAGGAGAGATTCAAATCGTTGAAAATTAGAGTGTCAGTCCTCTTTTACTTAAGTCGGCATTGTGCCTTTTGTATTAAATTTGGATGCAATTTCTGTGTTTCATCGTCAATAAGAAGGTCCAAGGGATACAGTAAACCTGAAGTGAAGCATCGGAAACTAAAACTGGACTCACAGGAGAGGTTCATATCATAGAAAGTTAGAATGTCAGTCCTCTTGTACTTAAGTCGGCATTGTGCCTTTTGTATTAAATTCGGATGCAATTTCTGTGTTTCATCGTCAATAAGAAGGTGCAAGGTATACTCTAAACCTGAAGTGAAGCATCGGAATCTAAAACTGGACTCTCAGGAGAGGTACAAATCATAAAATGTTAGAGTGTCAGTCCTCTTTTACTTTAGTCGGCATTGTGCCTTTTGTATTAAATTCGGATGCAATTTCTGTGTTTCATCGTCAATAAGAAGGTCCAAGGGATACAGTAAACCTGAAGTGAAGCATCGGAATCTAAAACTGGACTCACATGAGAGTCTCAAGTCATAGAAAGTTAGAGTGTTAGTCCTCTTTTATTTAAGTCGGTATTGTGGCTTTTGCATTAAATTCCGATGCAATTTCTATGTTTCGTCGTCAATAAGAAGGTGCAAGGTATACAGTAAACCTGAAGTGAAGCATCGGAATTTAAAACCGGACTCACAGGAGAGGTTCAAATCATAGAAAGAGAGAGTGTCAGTCCTCTTGTACTTAAGTTGGCAAATAATCCATTTGTATTAAATTCGGATGCAATTCCTGTGTTTCATAGTCAATAAGATGGTCCAAGGAATACAATAAACCTGAAGTGAAACATCGGAATCTAATACTGGACTCACAGCAGAGGTTCAAATCATAGAAAGTAAGAGTGTTTGTCCTCTTGTACTTAAGTCGGCATTGTACCTTTTGTATTAAATTTGGATGCAAACTCTGTGTATCATCGTCAATAAAAAGGTCCAAGGGATACAGTAAACCTGAAGTGATGCATCGGGATCTAAAACTGGATTCATAGGAGAGGTTCAAATCACAGAAAGTGAGAGTGTCAGTCCTCTTGTACTTAAGTCGGTATTGTGCATTTTGAATTTAATTCCGATGCAATTTCTGTGTTTCATCGTCAATAACATGGTGCAAGGTATGCAGTGAACCTGAAGTGAAGCATCGGATTCTGAAACTGGACTCACAGGAGAGGTTCACATCATAGAAATTGAGAGTGTCAGTAGTCTTGTACTTAAGTCGCCATTGTGCCTTTTGTATTAAATTCGGATGCAATTTCTGTGTTTCATCGTGAATAAGAAGGTCCAAGGGATACAGTAAAGCTGAAGTGAAGCTTCGGAATCTAAAACTGGACTCACAGGAAAAGTTCAAATCACAGAAAGTTAGAGTGTCAGTCCTTTTGTACTTAAGTCGGCATTGTGATTTTTGAATTTAATTCGGATGCAATTTCTGTGTTTCATCGTAAATAAGAAGGTCCAAGGGATACAATAAACCTGAAGTGAAGCATCGGAATCTAAAGCTGGACTCACAGGAGAGGTTCAAATCATAGAATGTTAGAGTGTCACTCCTGTTGTACTTGAGTCGGTATTGTGCTTTTGAATTAAATTGGGGAGCAATTTCTGCGTTTAATCGTCAATAAGAATGTCCAAGGGATACAGTAAACCTGAAGTGAAGCATCAGAATCTAAAATTGGATTCACATGAGGGGTTCAAATCATAGAAAGTTAGAATGTCAGTCCTCTTTTACTTAAGTCGGCATTGTGACTTTTGCATTAAATTCGGATGCAATTTCTGTGTTTCATCGTCAATAAGAAGGTCCCAGGGATACAGTAAACCTGAAGTGAAGCATCGGAATCTAAAATTGGATTCACATGAGAGGTTGAAATCATAGAAAGTTAGAATGTCAGTCCTCTTGTACTTAAGTCGGCATTGTGACTTTTGTATTAAATTCGGATGCAAACTCTGTGTTTCATCGTCAATAAGCAGGTCCAAGGGATACAGTAAACCTGAAGTGAAGCATCGGAATCTAAAACTGGACTCACAGGAGAGGTTCACATCATAGAAAGTGAGAGTGTCAGTCCTCTTGTACTTAAGTCGGCATTGTGTCTTTTGAATTTATTTCCGATGCAATTTCTGTGTTTTATCGTCAATTAGAAGGTGCAAGGTATACGGTAAACCTGAAGTGAAGCATCGGAATCTAAAACTGGACTCACAGGAGAGGTTCAAATCATAGAAAATGAGAGTGTCAGTCCACTTCTACTTAGGTCGGCATTGTGCCTTTTGATTTTAATTCCGATGCATTTTCTGCAATTCATCGTCAAAAAGAAGGTGCAAAGGATACAGTAAACCTTAAGTGAAGCATCGGAATCTAAGACTGGACTCGCAGGAGAAGTTCAAATCATAGAATGTTAGAGTGTCAGTCCTCTTTTACTTGAGTCGGCATTGTGCCTTTTGTATTAAATTCTGATGCAATTTCTGTTTTTCATCGTCAATAAGAAGGTCCAAGGGATACAGTAAACCTAAAGTGAAGTATCGGAAACTAAAACTGGACTCACAGGAGAGGTTCAAATCACAGAAAGTTGGAATGTCAGTCCTCTTGTACTTAAGTCGGCATTGTGATTTTTGTATTAAATTCGGATGCAATTTCTGTGTTTCATCGTCAATAAGGAGGTGCAAGGTATACTGTAAACCTGAAGTGAAGCATCGGAATCTAAAACTGGACTCACAGGAGAGGTTCAAATCACAGAAAGTGAGAGTGTCAGTCCTCTTGTACTTAAGTCGACATTGTGCCATTTGTATTAAATTCGGATGCAATTTCTGTGTTTCATCGTCAATAAGAAGGTGCAAGGTATACTCTAAACCTGAAGTGAAGCATCAGAATCAAAAACTGGACTCACAGGAGAGGTTCAAATCATAGAATGTGAGAGTGGTTGTCCTCTTCTACTTAGGTCGGCATTGTGCCTTTTGAATTTAATTCCGATGCAGTTTCTGTGTTTCATCGTCAATAAGAAGGTCCAAGGGATACAGTTAACCTGAAGTGAAGCATCGGAGTCTAAAACTGGACTCACAGGAGAGATTCAAATCATTGAAAATTAGAGTGTCACTCCTCTGGTACTTGAGTCGGTATTGTGCCTTTTGTATTAAATTCGGATGCAATTTCTGTGTTTCATCGTCAATAAGAAGGTCCAAGGGATACAGTAAACCTTAAGTGAAGCATCGGAATCTAAAACTGGACTCGCAGGAGAGGTTCAAATCATAGAATGTTAGAGTGTCAGTCCTCTTTTACTTAAGTCGGCATTGTGCCTTTTGTATTAAATTCGGATGCAATTTCTGTGTTTCTTCGTCAATAAGAAGGTCCAAGGGATACAGTAAACCTGAAGTGAAGCATCGGAAACTAAAACTGGACTCACAGGAGAGGTTCAAATCATAGAAAGTTAGAATGTCAGTCCTCTTGTACTTAAGTCGGCATTGTGTCTTTTGAATTTATTTCCGATGCAATTTCTGTGTTTCATCGTCAATACGAAGGTGCAAGGTATATAGTAAACCTCAAGTGAAACATCGGAATCTAAAACTGGACTCACAGGAGAGGTTCAAATCATAGAAAATGAGAGTGTCAGTCCCTTCTACTTAGGTCGGCATTGTGCCTTTTGAATTTAATTCCGATGCATTTTCTGCGTTTCATCGTCAAAAAGAAGGTGCAAAGGATACAGTAAACCTTAAGTGAAGCATCGGACTCTAAAACTGGACTCGCAGGAGAGGTTCAAATCATAGAATGTTAGAGTGTCAGTCCTTTTTACTTAAGTCGGCATTGTGCCTTTTGTATTAAATTCGGATGCAATATCTGTGTTTCATCGTCAATAAGAAGGTGCAAGATATACTGTAAACCTGAAGTGAAGCATCAGAATCTAAAACTGGACTCACAGGAGAGGTTCAAATCATAGAAAGTGAGAGTGTCAGTCATCTTCTACTTAGGTCGGCATTGTGCCATTTGAATTTAATTCCGATGCAATTTCGGTGTTTCATCGTCAATAAGAAG